>NC_041351.1:25617190-25917190 GCF_004354835.1 Perca flavescens | reverse complement strand
TGGGAGAAATCCAAACACTTATGGCACAAAACACGGAAAAGGACAAAAAGATTCTGGAGAATCGAGTGGACGATCGAGAGCAATACTCCCGGATGAATGACCTCATCATCAGCGGTCTGAGGACCAAACCCCGGCGCTATGCCAGGGCAGCCGCGGCCCCTGGGGACACCGCCGCGAGCAAGAGTGGGGCAGACGCCCGTAGGACGACCGTAAGTCGCTGGAGCAACAAGTGCATTTCTGTTAACAGCGGAGACATCCAAGCCTGTTATTCCCTGCCTGGTAAAAACAAAACTGCCAGACCAGCAATAATAATCTGGTTCACCAACAGAAAGAAAAAAAAGGCACTCCTTAGACAAGGATGGAAACTATAAGGGACTGATGTTTACATCAAGACTCTAAAGATAAAAAAAATAGTCAATTGTTTCAGAGGACCACCCTCAAAGGGAGGTGGGCTGTAATTATAGGATTCAAATGGTGGCAGCTTTTACTGTCTTTCCCTGTAGGAAACAAACTAAACAGCTGGATCAGTGTGAACAGTACAAACAACCCTCATCTGATCTTCCTTCAGCAGAACAAACCGCCCAGTGAGGATGGGACAGAAAACATGGAAATAATCAGAGAACACTGCCTTGGGTGTATCCCAGCCCTTAAATAATCAACATGATATCAACACCACTGCTTGTAAACTAAAGAGTATGCAGCTGGTGAATACAGAACTCTATGTGCAGTATGTTCTTATAGCTTATCTGGAGAATCAAATGTAAACCTGGTCCATGGTGAAGCGGACTCCAGTAGCAGCCATCAGCTGGTGCCAGTGTCGGGCTCGTATGGCCGGGTTCTGGAGCTCTGCCACGGCCCGCAGGGAGGTGAGGAGGTTCTTCACCCTGCTGTCCAAACCGGTGAAGGCATCCCACGCTCTCACCTATCACGCACAAAGGCCAGGAATCAGTCTAAGGGCTTTGGACAGACGATAACAGCTACGTTCGAGACCTTCTACGCTCTCTCCCCTCACCTCTTTATCCAGCCCCCGGATATCTTTAGAGAAGCGTTTGCACTCCAGCTCCATGTCCTCCACGTAGATGTCTCTCCAGGGAGTCATCATCCATGTCGCCATGCTGGATTCCACCACGCTGATCATGTCCCACAGCTCCTTCAGCAGGCCCACCTCCCGCCTTGGGGACGCAGAAGAGCGGACAAAGGGAAGGAAACCAGCATGAAAACTGGAACTCTTCAGAGACCGACAGCGAAGTAAAAGAGCATCTCTGCTGTGACGGCTCGTTAGTTTGGAATTTGGCACGGGTCTGTGGTATTTTCTCCGTCCAGCTTTGGGCTTTACCTGCATTGTCGGAGCTGTTTATACTCGGGGACGGTGACCTCGAACAGGCTGGCAGACTCCACCAGGGAGGCCATCACCGCCTCCCGCTCCTGGATCTGCAGCTGGAATGCGTCCAACATCTGGTTGGGACTCTCGCTGTCAAACCTGGATGAATGCATGATCCCACACAGGCACCCATCAACACACACACACACACACACACACACACACACACACACACACAACAAAACACACACACAACAAAACACACACACACACACACACACAACAACACACACACACACAACAAAACACACACACACACACACACACACACACACACAACAACAACACACACACACAACAAAACACACACACACACACACACAACAACACACACACACACAAAAAACACACACACACACACACACACACACACACACAGGCAAAGGCACCAATCAACACACACACACACACACACACACAACAACACACACACACACACAACAAAAAAACACACACACACACACACACACACACAGGCAAGGCACCCATCAACACACACACACACACACACACACACACACACACACAAGCACACACACAGGCAAAGGCACCCATCAACACCCACACGCACACACACACACACACACACACACACAGGCCCCCATTAAAACACACACACCCATCAAAACACACACACACTCGCACACGCACACAGACACATACACACACACAAACACACACACACACACAGTATAAATCAGGCAGTGTTAAGGTAATGAAGGGCTGATTTGGCTGCAATAGAACCAGACCAGAGTCTAACTGCACACTGTGACAGTTAACAATGGCTTCCATGGCATTAATGGGAAAATAATCACCAGGTTATTAAGAGACCAATTACACACATAACTAATCTAACAATTAGACATTATGACGAAGCGTCTCTTACCTATGAATGTAATGATCATTATGTTAAGATTCAATTGGCCTTGTCGGACATGAGAGTCTCGAGATAACACTCTATAATCAGGTGAGGAGGCAGAAAGGTGACATTCTTAATCTATCAAAGTTTCTCGCTGAACTTGAGTGGCACACTTATGATTACAGCTATATTATAACGTGTAATCAGTTACAGCATGCTTCATAGTTGTACAGTATACAGGGCTGTAGTCAAGTCCACCTTTGTTGAGTCCAAGACCAGGACTAGTCAAAACCAAGTCCAAACAGGTTTGAGTCCAAGTCAAGAGAGAAAGTCAAGACCGAGAAAGACAGGATCCAATTAGGCCACATTATTTACTTTAAGTATAACAATTTAATTTAAACACTTAAGTCACATAAACTAGTACCAGTTTCCTGAACGAGCGCACTTCATCAATGGTTTTGTTTTGAAGGAGGAAGTTACTTTAGAACAAAAGCATATAGTGCTGGACTTGGTCGAGACCAACTAGAATATTTGGTGAGTCCAAGTCCAAAGTCCAAGACGAGTCCGAGACGAGTCCGACACAACAGAAAAACATCTTGAGTCCGGACTCGAGTACTACAGCCTTGGTTGTATATATACATTATACAAACATTTAAAAGTTTTCTTGTATTTGCTAACAAATACACTATAGTGTTTAATAAACCATTTATTAAGTGTTTGTATAGTGCTTATAAATGATACATGGGGTGTTAAATTAAAGTGTTTGCAAACAAACTGTCAGAGGCAAAAACCTGTACCTGAAGGGCCCATTGTTGCGAAAGTGCTCCCTGAAGGTGTGTTGCTCCACATCGAATGTAGCGCACTTCCGTCGCAGGCTGGCCACCTCGATGGCCTGCAGAGGTGCCACCTGCTGTTTGACTAACACAGCCTGCTTTTTCACATTGTTCCACTTCTCTGGCAACCCCTGCAGACGGACAAATAGATGTGGAGAGAGGGGGATAAAAGCAAGGAGGGCAGGAGTGACGGGTTATGGAATGGCAGGAGGAAGAGCATAGAACAGAGATTGGTGATTGGAAGACACAAAGAAAAAGTGACTCAGCTGAAAGAATGTGTGCTAGTAAAATGACTCCCCCATCAATCCTTACCTCCAGCTGTTTGTAGACCACGTCAGGCAGCTCCTGTTCGTAGAGCTTCAGCAGGCCGATAGTTTGCTGCAGCGGCTCAAACATGGCATCTGTGCTGTTTTGTCTTTCCTTAACAGCCAGCAGGTGAGCCAGTACCCCCACCAGGCCACCGTAGTCCCCCTCCTCCACCTGCTGGGTCAGGCCAGCGTCCGCCACACTGATAAACCTCTCCAGATCTGACAGACTGGGAATAGACGACAGGGATCATTACAGGGACACTTACTAGAAATTCAACACACAAAGACACAATTAAGATCAGTTATGCACCATGAGGAGCATTGGACCTGTGAAACCAGAATGTCTTCTGTGGCTCTTGAGGAGCTTTCTGAAGTCTGAGTCACTGTAGCTGGCTAACTACCAGCTAACAGCTACCTTATATGCTAACCGAACCATACGTTTCTGTACCTTCATCTACGGTGGCCCTGAGAACTCAATGCACTGCAAAATGTAGAAAAAATCTACACCAATTTGACAACACATGCACAGGATCCAGACAAAATGAAAAAAAAAAAAAAAAACACACCAAATAGAGAAACACGCAACGAGAAGCTCCCAACACAACAGAGATGGTTTCCAGAGGACTCTAAAAAGTGATGCACACGGCTGGGACCCGCTGTTTGTTGCCATGAGGAAAGAGTGTTCAGCCAGTCTTTGTCATGTGTAGCTGCTATTACATGTTATCATGTTATTACATTCCCTCGTTGAATTGAGTCCCATTGGTTGTTATATATTGATCTCTCACTCACTGTGCATTTTTTTGGGTATTACATTAATCAATTAGTTAAACAACATTAAATTGTAAAGGGAAACTACATTCTGAAAAGTATTGCACTTTCAGAGAAGAAAACTAAATGGAATATTGAAAAAAAGAAGATCTTAGGGTTAAACAATATGAAAAAAAAAAAAGAATATTATAAAATAATTGACAAAGGTATTATGTCCAAAAGAAAACCCTGGATGCAATCTATTTGACCCATCCTTCCATGAAGGAGCCAGATGTCCAGCTGTATAGGTTCAGGGTGTTCAGGTAGCACCACGCCCTCTACAACTGCCAGACAGGTCACACTTCCACCCTCAAACAAGGCTGGATGCTGTGCATGTATTGTCAAATTGGTGAAGATGTATAGAGTATTTTCATGGGGCATGCATTGATTTAATATGGGCAAATTAAACTTTCCGTCTTGGATGTTCTCAACTGACCAATTGGAAGCAGCACAGCAGGTCAAACTGACCCGTTATAAACTTGGCAGGACAGGTTATCTGTGTGGGACCAATAACATATGATGCAGCGCATGTCCAGCATGTCCATGTTTGTGAGACACTATAAAAACTGAGCTGGAGCGTTATTCTGGGTTATTCCCTGGGAATAAACAGACGATCTTGCAAACCTCCTCCTTGAGTACTTTTTTACTTCCACAGATGTTTCTTCATTTGCATGTGTTGAAGCCATTTATGCTATTTATGTTATTTCATATTTCGTTAGTATAATTAACTATGGTTTATTATGATATTGCCTGGTTCTGTCTGTCACAGGTGATTTGTGATTAGGGTACAGATATGGTGTCTCAGCTCTACCTACTTTGGCTGATCACCTGTACAGGTGGTAGGGTGGAAGTGATTTGGAATGAGGTGGCGGGAGTAGAAGGGACACAGTTTTATGATATGTAACAGAACGAACTTCGAATATAATAAACATTTAAGTTGTTTACAACTCTGCTGCTGCGCCTGACATAGTGGCTCCGTGCAAAATTGAGTTGGAGGCCCAAACAGCATGTCTGGAAATCATGGCTGGAAATCCCTACATGGCCCATATGAAATCCAGAAATGTTTTTTCCGATGAACTTTTATGATTATAATATCATCTACAGCCCTAGTGGATGAAATTAAGCTCGGTTGCTAAAATCTGCATTTTGGGCAATGTTAGAAATTAGCATAATTAGCTCATTTAGGTTACACAGCAGAATTTCTGCGGTAGAGTGGCAGTTGACACAGCATGTGGGATAAGGGTGGATTTCGCATCATTGTTCATATTATCTGTTTTTCACTTTGTAAAAACATTGACTGTAAGCTAATTTGTCAACAAAATTAAACAAGATTTTTTAAACCTGGCTTTATCCAATGTTCAGATTTCAGTTCTGGACATTTATGCAAATTAGTGCATATTCAATAAGATAATGCCTCATTTGCATATTTAAAAAATAACATTTCAGAAAACTTGTAATACATTTTCTTTTTGTCTTCACATCAGTAATCAACTTGGAAAGTTCCATGTTGATATCTATTAGTTTATTCTTTTAGCCTATTCACCAGTGTGTCTACCCCTAAATGAGCTAATTATGCTAATTACTAACATTGCCCAAAATACAGATTTTAGCAACCAAGCTTAATTTCTTCCACTAGGGCTGTAGATATTTCAATCGTAAAAGTTCATATGAAACAACATTTCTGGATCCAAGAAATTTCCAGAAGACCATTTAGCTCTCAGGCTCTCGTTCTACTGATTGTGGCAGTTTCATTGAAAACTGCTGCTGTGCCCAGGCCTTACAGAGCTCAGCAACATCCATCTAAAGTAGCAGCATCAGAAGCCCTGACTCCACCTGTTGGTCACATGATCGATGAGGTGCTGTTTGAACATGAAGCTCCACTTTTTGATGATGTTGAGCAAGGCACTCTTCATGCTCCGGCCGTCCACCCTCATCCACCCGTGGAACACGTGCACCGGCTCCAGACCGTGCACCTCCTCGTAGATCTTCTCGTACCTGCAGCAGGATGACAAACACATCCCAGTCAGATAAGTAACATGTTCTTTAACCGAAACTTCATCTTCACTTAAAACAAAAGAACTGATTTTAAATCCAAAGCCAACCAAAACTAGCGCTGTCCTCAATTAAAGAAATTCTTAGGCGGCTAACACTCTTTTTTTTTCTCGACTCAGGCTACATTCATAACGCTACTTTTTGGTTTTTAAGCGTTAAGTGTTTTTATCTCCAGTAGAAGAACTAATCTCTGTTTAAACTAACACGCCCAAACCTCATATCACATCAACATTCTGGTATACTGGGCATAAACAGGAGGCAGCGTGGAGACTCAGCCCGCTGCTGGTAGTTGCCATGGTTACGTTAATAGCTTTAGTCTCAGAGAAAGAGACGTGGTGACCAATAAGACCCAATCAGGCAGAGAAACGTTGGCGTCAGTGTCGATGTTGCCAAAGGTCTCCGTTTGCGGTCATTGAGACTGCAACACAACCCCGCAGATTCCAAACCAGAGCAGGGGGAATGAGAGGGGGTAGCGCCAGAGCAGGGGGAATGAGAGGGGGTAGCGCCAGAGCAGGGGGAATGAGAGGGGGTAGCGCCAGAGCAGGGGGAATGAGAGGGGGAAACGTAGCAGAAGATATTCCTTTTTAAACCAAAATGTAGCAGTGTAAATGTAGCCTAATTGATTTGTTGATTTATTCTACAGATCTTTAAAACTGAGTTTCTCCACTGACCATCATGCAAAAGCACCACTTTAAATCTCTGAGATGTGCTCACAAGTTTCTTGGAAATAAAACATTCTGGATAAAAAAGCATAAAAAATGACTAACAGACTAAAGAAATCTCAGCCTACTGAGACCAAAATCGGCCCATTGGTCAACTGATGGACTCCAAGAGGACATCCCCTAACAGACATGGGCGTTACCCACCGGTCCACCTGTTCTCTAAAGTTCTCCAGTGTCGGGGGGCTCTCTGAGACGCTGTCGTCGGCGTAGAGCTCCACCTCCCGGCCGCTGAGAATGTGGCCATACAGAAGGAACTGACGCATGAACTCCTTCCTGTCGTCCACATACAGGTAGCTGTAGCGCTCCAATGAGTTGCGGAACTCGCAGCACGTTGCCATGACGCCCTGCACGCGTTCCATGAGGAGATGACGCATGTCTGCCAGATCAGCCATGTCCTCCATGTCAGCCTGGGGGGAGGGTGGGGGGCGTTGTTATGATGGAAGATATGTTGATTATGTATTTAACATGCCTGGTGACTTAGCACTTTATTGTGGGTATTTGTAGTTATTTTGTCATTCTCCTGCTTATATTTATTTTATTTTTAATTTTAGATGTTGATTGATGCTGTGCTTTGTACACTGGGAAATATCACAGTTGGTGAAAGTAAGATCTACTGACTATTGTTGGTCTTGTAGCCCACTGGTATTCAGGTCAACCCCCATCTCCTTCTGTATTGTATGCCTATGTTGTTTTTCATGTACTGTATACCTTGCTGTAAAACCAATTGCCCTCCGGGGACAAAATAAAGTTGAGAGTCGAGGCTGCATCACAGCGGCAGTACCTGGTAGTGGGGGGAGGGGCTGTGTTGGGCCAGGCGGGGCACCAGGGAGGAGATTCTGAACACATCATTAATGAGGCTCTCCACCAGCTCAAAGAAATTGTCTCCCGCCCCAAACTCCAGAGCTGGAGCGAACACCATGTCGGGAACCTTCAGGTCCAGCTGAGCCTCAAACAGGGGGGGGCGGCGGCTGCTCTCGAGTCTGAAAGAAGAAAGGAACTCCACCCCAGTCAAACGCATGGGTTGGTCATAATAACTGACATTTCCTTATTACTTAAAAAACTCTTCAAACGATTCAATTCAAGACTTTTCTTTTTCAGTGTTTAAAACCAGAAGCATACCACTGTCATATGAAGAGCATGCAATTTGACCAAAAGCTCCAGAACAAGGGAATAAGTAGACCTTGTGCAATATACTGATCTATTCAGTTGAGCTATGTCCATTTCCAGTACAATTTATTTCATCAGACAGATTGAGTCACTGAGTTTTGGGTCCTTGCTAATAATTTAGCAGACATGATGTAACATCGCAGCTGCTACAACATGGAGGGAAGGGATTCTCCGTTGGCTCTATACCATTTTTAAATGTTAAACCAAAATCTTTGTGATAGGGCTGCACAATTTGAGGAACATAGAACACAGAATGTTGAATATCGTGTTAGCGATATTACTTGCAATAAATGATGTATATAGATATTAAAATGTACTCAGTTTTGCATTTCTGCTGTTATCAGTATTCTGCTAAAATACAAGAAATAGCTTGTTGAATTCAAAACAATTTTATTGAACAAACATTGAATTGAATATAAAAGGCACCACTAAAACAGAATGACAGTTACATTTTAAAGTGCAGTTTTCTTTTTTTTTAAAGATAATTTTTTGGGGCATTTTAGGCCTTTAATGTGATTGGAAAGCTGAAGACATGAAAGGGGAGAGAGAGGGGGAATGACATGAAGCAAAAAGGACCGCAGGTCAGAATCAAACCCAGGCCTGCTGCGTCGATCCGCAATATGTGGGCCCCTGCTCTACCAACTGAGCTATCTGGGCGCTCTAAAGTGCAGTTTTCTACTGATATTTTCTTTCAACTAACACAAAAAATCGTAGTGTCCTTTGCGATGTGTAGCAGCCTTTTATGCGTTTATTGTGCAAGTTGATACTGCAATGACGATAAAAAAACAAAACAAATTGTGCAGCCCTACTTTGTGGCAAATCTCGAGATGAATATAAAAAAGAATTGTATTAAAGATGAACTGAACTGTAATAATCAGCGTTGATAATGTGTTGGTTATTACAAATAAAAATGAATTACACTAAAAATTTTAATTAAAAAAAATCAATATAGCTTTTTTTAAGGAACACAAAAATTACGTTTGTTAGTATAATTTCAATGACGTCACTGGCATGGTAGGACTTGCGAAGGTATATAGGCAGCATATTAAATACACATGAAAATGAGTAATTTTAATGGCATGGGTTACGCATTTGAGCCTGTGAGGGACAAGCCTGTAGTGTCTGACTATCACCACATGGAGGATGATCAGTTTCAGGCTACACCTTCGGATCATTTGGGGGGGAGTGACCTTCTTATTGTCTATGGGAGTGACTGGACTCTGCAATAGTCTGTCGCTAAAAAATGCTGGCTAAAGCCAGGGGCTGTTGGAGGACTAGCCAGTTTTAAGGCAGCTAGCCATGAGTTGAGGACTGGTTTAATTGTCAAAGGTAGCCTGTGGAAATGTATTGTAACCCCAGCTACCTTATCCCTATACAATTCATTACTGCAGCCAGGGGTAATACAGTATGAACCCCCCTAGACCTGTTGGTTGCCGTTTCCTCAGCCATGTCCGTTAGCCTCAGACTGTTTACGTTCTATGGCTGCTTACCATGCCAGTGACGTAGCAGGTTGTGGAATTCCAACATGGCGGCGCCCATGTAACAACAACAACACTTTCAATGTACCATTTCATCCCTTTTAACAAATTCAGCCATTTTAATCATTGTACCAACGAGAAGAAATAAAATACATCTGTTATATCACCTTTACTCAAATTCCAGTTCAGTTCATCTTTAAATAGTATTTTATAAAAGACGGGACTGAAGGCTAATTCTTTAGTCTGGAGAGGATAGCTGTACTGTTCTCACATATTATCAGTTCACTCAGTTCAGAACCTCATCAGAAAGGAACCACCGACAGGGGGAGAGGAAAAAGAAACAGACGGAGGAGGGGTAGATTGAGAGAACATGCAGAAGCAGAACTGGACACAGCAGCAGTCTGGCAACAACCCACCAAATCTTGAACCGTATCCCAGTGCATCTAAACTGCTTGACAAAAGTCATGCCAGCAACCATGTCCACATCTATTTTATGTCCACAGCCAATTGAGTAAGACACCCAACTGACACGCTAACCCCTGAGGAAGTGTTGCTAGGAAACTGTCCAAGTCAGTGCTGGCTGATGAGGATGTTTTTAATAAGTTTTGAATATTACATTTTTGGTTTGCCGGCAACATTGTGGCTGTGAGACAAGAGTCCAACCCACCAGTGACATCACTCCAGAGAGTAAGAGTGGTTGTATCGTCCTACCTGTGTTATCCAGGAAGAACTTGAGAGAGCACTCGATGCTGTTGAAGAATCCATCAATGATCATGTCGTCGATGTACTCGATGTAGGCCTTCCACTGGTTAGAGGCCGGCTCGGCTCGGAACAGCTCCAGATTGCTCTGTGACACGACAAAGCCTGACACTCACACCGGACCGTCCTCTCCACCACAGGTAAACATCACTGTCCATGGGAGCAGGCTAAGATTTGCTTGGGGAGATGCGTGGGATTTACCCCTTTCTGGACTACATAGCACTGCCCCTGCTGAATTGTTTTTATCCCCAGTGCTGACAAAATGTATCCCCCCCTCAAAGTGATCAATGCTACTTAAAAGTATTTTAAACTAAGTCTAGAGTCTCTATAGTGCCATTGAACGATTTGTGTAACGGTTGTATTTAGCCTCTTCAGAGCTCCGGGATGCCAGCTACCAGCAGCAGTTGTTTAGTTGCCAATAGGTGACTGTGAGCCGGCTACAGGCACTGCCAGATGACAGTCCTTTCAGGGGCCGTGGTAGTGGAGTTTAGCCAGAAAAAGTGAGCATCATGCGGCGATGACAGTTTAGTTTATGGCACCAAAACAACTCGTTAAGTTTAGGAAAAAGATGGTGGTTTGGATAAAAACACTCCCGAGGAACAAACGAACATTTCCTGGGTGACAGTATTTTGTTTTCGAGGCAAAGCAAACTCCAATCTCCAGCTTGAAAGCGCTGTGTTTTATGTTGACACCACGTCGTGCTATTTCATTTTGAGATTATTTTTCCATTGAATACTGAAGTTCATAAATAAGTGTTTTGGCATGGCTGGCCTGGTATATCCATGGTGGTATTGGAAGGGGGATTTGATTCTTGCATGTTTTGTTTTGTTGTGCATGATCAGAAAACATCCCTCACCCCCCCACACACACATACACACACACAAATCGCACCCTGAATGTGAGTGACATGTCCCACACACCACCACAGGGAAACCTTTTCTAAATCACCTTTAGCAGGAAGTGGATCTTTTCTCCGGAGGAGCGTATCAGACTGTAGAACCGGTCCACCCTCTCGGCCCTGTCCTCCAGACTGAGCAGAGCGTCTTTTTTGCCCTCCTTCCTGTCAAACATGGGGCTGGCCCAGGAGCTCATGCAGCTCTGGATCGCCTCCACATTGTCCTTGGTCCTCTGGAGACGGCTCTCCAGGTCACAGACCGAGTCTCGCACCTCCTGGATGTACTGCCACACGCCTGCAGGGTCAGGGAGGAGAGAGGGCAGAGGGAGAGAAATATGGGAGTGGGATAGGGTGTGTGACTAAGATGTTTGACAGGTGGCTCTCTCAGCTTTTCTTTCTTTCCTATGGAACAGGTTGTAAATATGTTAAAATTCCTGCATTAATGGGAACAGCGCCGACTGCTGGCGTCAGTGTCAGACAGACAGACACTGACAGGCCGACATACAGCACTCAACATCAGTGGGACACACTTTAAAAAGTAAATTGGGTGTCTGACACTACAAAAAGTAATCTACTTGATACGATGTCAATCCACAGTCCACAGTGTTACATCCTCAGCTTTAAAATGCCTACACATGGGAGCTTCATTTCAAATTTACCCTGAATAATCCAGTACTGGTCAGGGCCAGAAGATGTACACAGACACATTTACTTTCACCAAATAAATCCTCACAAGTTTCCATAGGTATCCAGAAGGCACGCATGCACACACACGCACACAGACAGACACACACACACACACACACACACACACACAGACAGAGACACACACACACACAGACATGGACGCACACACACACACACAGCAGATAATAACTACTGAGTGAGTTTATCCCCACAGACAGCCGAGTGCATCGGTGTGTACCATAAACACCCTTCTGGTTCTTCTGTGAATCCAGAGGCCTGTACTATGACGCAAGATTTGGGGTTACCGAGGTAACTTAAGGTTCAATCAAGGATTTTGTGTATCACGACGGTGGATCACTTGTTACCGGGTTAAATTGCCGTGTTATTTATGTTGAACACCTAACCTGCTCGGGAGCAGGTTATGTTGGAGATCAGAGATCAACCAATGTAAAAGCACCGCCTACTGACCAATCAGTACTCGGTCGATAACGGCGTCACCATTCTTAGAAGATCCGGAGCTCGGTGCGCGGAGAGAGAGAGAGAGAGAGAGAGAGAGAGAGAGAGAGAGAGAGAGAGAGGTGCGCTCATAAAAGTTAAAACATTTAGAGACCGACAACCCTGTTCCCTGATTGGTATTTTTGAGCCGTGTGTTGCCACTGCGCACATCGGTTTGAATTATGTTTTTATATTTTTTATTTGCTCTCACGATGTCAGGGTTGCAACTGAAATAATAGGCTAAAGCAACGACAGTTTATGGAGAGCACAAGCATAATTATGGTCAGATCTTGTGCCTGACTGATGGGGAAGTGATATTGATACCGTTGTGATTTATGCATAATACCGTCGTCTATTTTTTTGCCAGCTTTCCTTCCTGTTTTAGGAAGCAGCGACTGTATTGCGTTGTGCCTGTAAAACCGTGTCTTTGTTCTTCATATTTATGTAGTATTATAGTTTGCTCTTTTTATGTAAAATATGCGGCTCTGGTAGATGTTTGCGATTGGTCATGCTCTACAAACACCGCCTCTTTTATGTGAACGCACTGGATTGGGAAACCCTGAGCTCAATTTAGTTAAAAAAAATAAAGTTCATAACACATATAATTCTTGAGCGACAGATGCCAACAAATCCCCAAAATCTCTATCCCCACAGGGTAGGCACAGACACAGCCGTTCTGCTGCTGCGCTGGCTACACGCTTCTCTGTTCACAACACTGCAACAACTGTCACATTGGCATACGTTCTAGGTTGGAGGAGGGGTTTTATTTTTTAAATGAGCTTAGCATGGACAGGGAATGAGGAATTGTTTATTACTCAAGATTTGCTGGTATTGTGGCTAGGTCTTGTGCATTTGCACACAAGTGATCGGCTGTTTTAACTCTTCTCTTGCAATTAATGTTAGCCTTAGACACCAACTTACTTAGTTACGGTTTGCGTTCGTACAGCAAGCATTGGTATAGTGGAGATGATCGTGGAGTAGTCAGTATCTTATTTAATTATTGCTTGAATCTAATGCTGAATTCGGGAATAGTTATGATGATGATATTGATGATGATGATGGGGATTGCGTGCTTTCAAGTTTTGGTCAGAATGCCTGATGTAGATTGAATGGATGCATATTGTTGTGAATTGAGAGCAGTCAGCTCATGATGTGTGATATAGCGATCATCTGTGCGACACATATTTTTGCTTTTTCAATTTTGGCAAAATTTGTAGTGCAGAACTTGCAGAAGTTGTGTTGTGTGTAGATATGGTCAATTGTACTGAGGATAAAACACATATGCCCACTGAACTTATGGTAGGATTGAGCTGGACTGGCTCTCTACATTGTGTGTGTGTTCAGTGTTTGTACAGCGTGATACACACGTGTTGTGTTCCTGATGTTTATAATGAAAATAGTTTACCAAAGTTGCCAGAGGACAAAATGTCCCCTAAGTCCCAGAAGGAGGATTGTGTCTGTCTTTGACTCTTTATCCGTCTGTTCTAAATACATGAAAACAAACAGATCCTGATGACTTTGCTTATCCCATTGTGTCAAACCGTGACTCCTAAACCGGGGTATGAACCAAACCGTGACTTCAGTATACCATTACACTCCTACTTGGATCCTACTCATCTTCCAGAATAACCCGGAATATTTGGTAATTATCAGTTAGAGTCCTGACCTTGGCTGTTCCAGTTCAGACTCTCCTGGGCGTTTTGGAGCTGAGCGTCAATGTCCCTGAGCTGGCCCTGAACCAGAGGATGCTCCACGTCCAGCACAGAGTGCATCACCTGCAGCCAGAGACAGAGAGAAAGATCCCATCCATTGTGCACACAGATTAGAAATATCATTTGAATGTAACTTCTGTGTGGCCTTTCAAGCTCGTTGCATGTTCCCGTGACTTTCAGCTACATGAAGCAATGAGAAATGCAGTACATCTGGAGTGTAATCATTTCATTGAGGTAGCTGTGATGTGTGTGGTTGAGCTTTGTCCTCTGGTAATTCATCACATCAGTGATGGCTCTTGTTTTATGCTACATTATAGAAAATGGCAGTTTGTCCCCATGCCCAGTTCCCGTTACAGTAAGACCAACAATACAACGATGTGTTTAATAGTGTCTGTGGCAAAGAGAAGCATATTAATGCAGCCTGCTAACTCCTTCATTGAAGTCATTAAGTGAATGCACACACAATGCACACCTTCATTAGCATCATCTCAGAATACAAGTCAAACAGCAATCAGTGTAGTTTGGTTGAGTAAAAGTGATCTACACCATGATTTTGAGGTTTCTGAAATAGTGTCAGACAGAAAAACATCTGCTGCCCCACAAAGCTCTGCTGCTCTTTACAATCCCGAAGTGATGAATGGATAGAAGATGTTACTACGACAACAATACAGAACATGAGAATGGTGTTGCAGGTAAAGGTCAATGTGGATTCCAGATATATTGTCAACACATGCAACTGTTGCTATGAAATATGAGCAGCGGGAGGTGCTAAAGGCTAACGGAACAAAATCACTGAGATAATCCCCTGAGGAGCATGATTATTCAAAGCAGATAAATATCTAACTTACATTTTACAATATCTTGTTGAGAACCAAAATGTAGGACAAGTTGAAACTGAACGAGACGTCAGGCTGCCCTCAGAACAATGAGTGTTCATCCTCATCCTCACAACTAACTTGGCAGTCCATTCAATAGTTAGTGGATTGACTAATAGCGTGATCACAAATGGCTTGTATCATGTGGATGTGCCGACAGTGTTGTTGTCATTACTTAGAATTCCTCATGGGGGAGACAGAAAGTACGCACTATAGCTTTAAAGCAACACCAAAGATTCTTTTGTACCTTAAAATAATCTTTCCAAAATCGTTTCAGTGGTTCATCAACTCGTAACAGGGTGAACAGCACTTCTGCATTCGCTTTGCTCTATCGGCTATAACCGCACTATGAAAGTTTGCCAGATCAGGTAGCGGATCTGTAGTTTGAATGAGACATAATGTGACATTACGACAGCGGTAATGGATAATTCCACTTCCAGCCTGTAGGGGGACCGAAGCTCTAAGGTCTAAAATTTTGATTTAGAAATTTTAGAAACCTTTAGACCCCGCGGAAACCCTGGTATATTACATACCATCTCTGTCAATAGATCCCCCTAAATCTTACACACTGCTTCTCTCACTGCTTTTTGCCTATTCTAAACCAACCTTGTTGTATCGGCCCACGGTTAGCTCCAGGTTGGCCACATACTGCCACAGCTGCCCCCTGGTGGTGTAGACCTGCACCGCGGTGTCAGGGATGGCCTCGCTCCGCCCCATCTCCAGGTACTTCACTTCCCTGAGCACCGACGCCAGCTGGGAACAGGGCCAAAGGGAAATTAGAAGCACTGGCAGTTACGACAAATTACAGATTACGTTTTTTATCAGTACAGGCTGCCAATAGTGTTTTGCCAATATCCAACATCGTTACTGTTAGGTCCAGCTCCACAATAAAAAAAGATGATATACTCTACAGGGATACATGATAACATATGTCAGATTGCAGGGACCCAGGTTCCATTCAGCCCTGGAGGATTTGTTCTGGGAGATGGGTTAATCCTAAACGGGATGGATCAGCACATAAGAAGCTGGGTCCAGACTAGTTTAATGATAGCCAGACAGATTATTTTGGATGGAAGAATGAAGGGATGCCGTCAATCCAGGAGTGGGCTTGTGAGATGGCTAGGTTGGCGGCGTTTGTTGGGTTCATGTTGCGAGTTGTTGGTTTTGTATGTTGTAAAAAAAAAACATAAATATTCACTACTAGAGTTTGGCTGTTGGCGGTAGAAGACTTCCAACGAAAGATGAATGAGATGTAGGTTAGCACTTCTTTAGGGCAGCGTGATCCAACATTAGGGCTTTAAAATCAAAAATGTAAATACTGACCCAGCTAATTAAAAAGAAAGATTTATACTGTCTTGTGCAGCTGCAGTTAACACTTACAGCAAGATCTATCACCAAACTAATGAATCACTCAGATCCTGTCCCAGCTATTTAAAGGATTCCAGAAGTGAGTGACACATCTAGCAGCCTGTTTCTCTTCTTCAAACCTGCGGGTTGAAGTTGACTGAGATCAGCTGCGTGGCCGGGTCCCTGCAGATTATTGGCAGACTGAGGTTGTACTGAGAGCTCTCGCCCACGCTCTCTGTCCATGTCTCATACAGGCTGCTGGAGTATCTGGAACACCAAACACACAGAACACAATACAACACAAGTTATTATCACAGAAAAACAGTTTGTACCTCCCCCACCAGGGTACAACTTTGTTTCATATTCCCATAAAAAGAGCCTGGGACTTTTATTTCACCAGGCCACGGGCGTGAAAACGGCACGCATCATGGAGATTAACATAAGCAAATAAAACGAGCAGCTAAAAGGCATATGTTTGAGACATTTCCCAATCCTCTGAGGTTGTAAACAGAATGAGAGGCGTGATTGGCTGGTCCATATCAAACAGACACTACAGGGAGAGGTAGCGGTGCAGCAGGGTTAGATGGAGGTGGGGTGGGGGGGGGGAACGTTGAATCATCTACGAGAGACTGGGAAACAGAGAATATGTCAGGGCTCGTACAGCTATATCAATCTGTAAATAGCCACGATTATGATGAGAACTTCAGTGCGCACTGTGTGCTCCTTATTGGATTTCTGCTGCGAGCTTCATTTCCTGATAGTGGCACCGCAGACGCAGAGGCAATCAAATGCCTCGGTCACGGCCATAAATCACGCTGCATTTTGTCTGCGGGGGTAATGAGTGAGCATGCCCGTCCTGTTCCTGACTGGAATATGTATAATAACGGCGGCATTCATCTGAGGCAGCGGCAATGATTATTACAGCATAACAAGGGCTCTAATTTCTGATGGGAGTAAAGTGAGGGCAAAGAACTGGTGCTGTTTATCATCCCATCTCTGTGACTGGGGGACAGGAAGTGAAGGAGGGTTATTAAGCATGCAAAGCATAAAGAATGGCCGTTTGTCTGGGTGGGTGTGTAGGTGCATAGTGTGTGCTCACTGATGTGCATCTCATTTACAACACTGACTCACATACTGTACTTCTGGCTACTTTTATATCACCATACCTGTAAAGACTTCCACTGACTATATTACTAATACATCATTATTGTAACCTAACACTAAGAATACTCTTAGCTCTAAAAATGCCAGGATACCATGGCATGCACAGTACCTTTTGCTAACAGTCCCACAGTGCAATGCATCATATTTTATTGATGCAAAGTGATGACAGTATGGAGACCCGACTACTGTCTTTACAGGTCTCCCTATAAAACCAATCAGACAGCTGCAGCTGATTCAGAACGCTGCTGCTCCAGTCCTCACTAAGACCAAGAAAGTCAATCACATCAGTCCAGTTCTGAAGTCTTTCCACTGGCTTCCTGTCTCTCAGAGAACTGGTTTCTAAATAGTACTGTTGGTTTATAAAGCACTGAACGTTTTATTTCTGATCAGCTGCTACATTCTGAACCCTCCAGACCTCTCAGGTGGGTCAGCTCTGCTTTCTGTCAGAGTCAGAACTAAACATGGAGAAGCAGCGTTCACTTTCTATGCTCCACATATCTGGAACTAACTCCCAGATAACTGCTGCAGCTCTCACTTCTTTTAAATCAAAGTTCTTTTTCTAAGTAATTGTTCATTTCTTACACTGCACTGTAACTTTTATTCTTGTATTTTATACCTGTCTTATTCTATTTTAGCTGTTTTATATTCTCGTTAACATGTTTTTAATTATTGTTAACTTCTTGTTAATGCTGTGTTTTTGTAAAGCACTTTGAATTGCCTTGTTGCTAAACTGTGCTGTACAAATAAAGCTGCTTTGCCTTGCTTATGAAGTGTAGTGATGATGCAAAATGACAATGATTCAAAAGGATCCAAAATCTCAATTTACCAGTCATGATACTCACATTACCCCCCAAATCAAGTTGTAACCTTAGTGAGGTTTTGTGGCAAAGGGCCAAACAGGTTCACAGTGTGTTTCTCGTCTTTGTATGAGGACATTTCTTCAAAAGTATAGAAATCTTTCTCTGACTCTCATGCAGCTCAGCTTGACTTGATACAGCTTTATACAAACAGCATTCCCCCCTCCCCCAATAGTATGCTTCCTCTTGCAGGTTCTGATGCTGGATGTGGTCTAAAAGGCCATTTCTCACTTGGCATCAGTGAGCAGCGACAGAGCACATGGGATTATGGGAGTCCTGCGGGATAATCTGCAGAGCAGCGCCACAGTAATGAGAACATAAATCAAGCCTGGAGCTGCATGTCCTCGTGCTATTCCACAGCGGCTTCTTCATAAATGTTATGCACTCAACTAACAGAATCACAACTGTTCCGTTTGAAAACAGAGCTAGTGTGAAATTACAGAGAAAAAAAACATGTCAGAGACGGAGCTAATATCTGATTCATGTTGTCTTTTATATTTACAGTCCAATAAGGAGGCATCCTATTCTGTCACTGTTTAATCTTCCTTCCTGTTCTTTTTATTCAGCAATACATACACCTGAGCATGGTGAAATATGGTGTAATACACTGAGGTAGGACCCACACACACACCTGTCCAGCAGTGTCATCATCTCCTCATACTTGTGGATGACCCTGGCTCCCTCTGCAGACTCCAGGCACCTGCAGAGAAGATGGCCTTTTACAACCCATGATGATCTTCCCAGTGGCCAATATGCCAAAACTTTTAATATACCTATATATATATATATATATATATATATATATATATATATATATATAAAACACATTTTTAATGAGGCCTTTAAAACAGCTCACAGAGCAACCCTGAATGCATGACCACACCAACATTCTTTTTTCAATCTGCTGTGTTGGAGACTCACGGGTAGGAGAGGTGTCTGAATTTGGAGAAGGGGGTCTGGATGCGCTGCTGTAGCTCCTGGGCCCATCTCAGCCCGCCTGCGACTGCTGGCATATTCTTATTCACTGGAGTCCAACCTGTGGGGTGTGTGTGTGGGGGGGTGTGTGGGGGGGGGGGGGGTCAACAGGCATCACTTACTGTTGGAGTTTGAGTTTGGAGTTACAGTTTGGTGAAGCTATGCTGGATCAGAAAAGTCAATGTACCAATAAGACTAGGACCAGGGTAAGTTGTCCCGCCATAACCGATGCAATCACACACACACACACACACACACACACACACACACACACACACACACACACACACACACACACACACTGCTGACAAGACAACATAAACTATGGGTGTGTAGGGGCTTTAAAATCAAAACCATCCCAAGTTTAATCTTGACTGATGCTTTTTATGTTTTATGTTATCTGATGTCATGAATGGAAATTGATGTTCTTTTCATATTCTTTTATGCAAAGCAAACTCCCCTAGGGCAATTACGGTTTCATTCATTCATTCAACAGCCAATGTGCCCTTTCAAAGTGTCCCTGAAGTATGAAGGTGTGTGACAGGAGTGAGAGACAGAGAGACAGATGAAGGACATGAAACAATGCTCGACACTGTGGTTAAACCTCGGGGAAATCCCCTCACTCAAACTTAAAAAAAACACATTACCTCTCGTGCTATCTACTCACAAAGATGGTTTTGATTATATATCCCCAAGTTTTGAAATATTTGTCTCCGACATTTCTGCCTCTGGAAAAAAATACATTTCGAAGGCAGCAGACAACGCTGTAATAAGTTTTCCAGCAGGGTTAACTGTGTCCTCCTTCAAACACACATTCAGTAGTGTACACACTGAGCAGCACATAAAGATTTCAGTAATCATGATCATTTTGCGTCATGTATGAAATGCAGAGCACTGTAAGCACAGAGTCTGTTCGTTCCATTGAGGGCAACAGACATGTTGCTGCTGACCTTTAAATGTTATTTTCAATGTTTAGAGACACTGCATTTATGCATCTCATAACCTGAACAAAGTATCTGCATAATGTTTGCTTTAGCTGCACTAAGTTAGCCCCGCTCATCTCTAATCCTTACCTAAACATTACAATATTCATCTTCACAATCTAAATGTTGATTTATGCCTAAAGCAAACTGGTTTGACATTCTGCAGAAGCTCTGCTCACTCATACGGCTCTCTGTTAAGTGTTGCTCACCCAGCTCCTCTACAGTTTGGATGTGTTTGTTGTAAAGGCGTTTACAGCAGTCCAGCTCTTTGTCAAACAGGGACACGAGGACAGGGTATCTGGCCACAGCATCTGTGGCAACTAAGGGGCGCTCCAGCAGGCTTCCAAACATATCCAGAACCTGCAGAAGTCAGATAAGTTTCAATAAATATGTGTGAATGCTTGTGTGTGTGTGTGTGTGTGTGTGTGTGTGTGTGTGTGTGTGTGTGTGTGTGTGTGTGTGTGTGTGTGTGTGTGTGTGTGTGTGTGTGTGCGTGACAGAGAGAAGCAGAGATAGATTAGGTTCTCAGACCTTGAAGGCGTGCTCTAGTCCAGAGGCGTCCTCAAAGGCCTGACAGAAGATGGCTCCCAGTCTTCGGTCTGTGTCATCCACCTTCAGTTTGAACTCCTTCACGTCTTCTTCATACTCCTGCAGGGCAGATGGCTCAGCTAAACTACACACCAGCTAACGCAGAGCCAGCACAGCACATTCCTTTTTCACATCTCACTGACTCAAAGCCATCCAGCGGGAGCACTGGCTGCCTCTTACACACTAATAATTTATTTAACTGCTATACTTTAGGAACTTCTTGCTTAAGCAACAATAAGCACTGAAAAATTTCATTTCATTTGGGCAGAGGTACACCAGGCTGTGGTGGGGTTTGCCAGCCTGAGAAATCAAGAGCATGTACTGAGAAGTATTGAGCGTATTTCATAAAACCTTTGAAAATGATCTGAACTTTAAAGTTGCTCTACAAAACTACAGCCTAACTTTTTTTTAGCAGGTAAGTGAACAAAAGCGCCTTGAAGCCTGTGATACGAATACTCTGTACCCTGTTGTCGAGGTCCAGGCAGTCATAGGGCTTCTCTGTGAACAATCGGTAAGTGTCCATGAACTCTTGGTGGAGCAGCTGGACCTGCTGACTGAGGGCTCGGCCTCGCACGCCTCCAATCTCCAATTTCTCAAGCTTCAGCAGGTCCACAGCTGTCAACAGGACCTCCTGTGGGGAAATAAACATGGAAAGGGGAGGGCAATCAAGCTAAAGTGCAGTTTCACTGTAAAGAATTAGGCAAGTTTAACTTTGGCATCTCTATCCACAGAGCAATAACTGCAGACATGTCTCAGTTATTATGGATCCTGTTTCCATACTCGCCTTAATGGTCCTGACTCTGTTAATAAAGCGGTCCAGTCTAGAGAAGACCAACAGGGGAGAGAAGTCCCAGGGCCTCACACAGCTCCCGTTCCTCTGATACTGGCTCAGATTGGCCCTCCGGTCCTCGTAGGTGCTCCTGAAGAGCTGCAGAATGTCCAGGCTGGTCTGCACCTTCAGGAGACTCTCTGTAGCCTCTCCTCTCAGAACCTCTTCTGGGGCGACATACACCTGGGCCTGGTGGTGCACAGCAGCACAGCTCAGGTGTTGTTATAGGAACAGATAACATGTTTAGCTAATAATTCCCATTTCATGAAGGCTTTGTCGTTTGTGACAGCGATAACTGTCCTGGGGCAGCACAGACAGCGACCCAGTGACATCACTGTTGTGTATTTGTATTGTGCTATCATCCTGCCTGGGACATGTAGCTTTCGTCTCAGCTTCTAGTATGATATCATGTATAAAACTTCTCCTTCCAAAACAAGTAAGAGGAATACAGCGTTTCCTCCCGGCTCACAGAAATTAGCTCACTTGATTAGCGAACCAAAGCAGTCAGCTTTGGTTCGCTAATCAACTGAGCTAATTGTGCTTGTGACAGTTGTCATTTCAGCCAGCAAAATAGACGGTCGCTAGCTCGAAACCCACAATCCCACAAAAAGTTTGATCTACTCCATCAATCTGCCAACGTTATCCCTATAAAGTGCGTTAGTGCCGTTCACAAACGGAAAGACAGTTACTAAGGGGGGCAACTCTGGGGCCTCAGACAACGGTAAAATGTCCTGCATTACTGTCTTAGTCACACAGAGATCTGAAAAGACGATTATCAACTTTAGACCACAGCCACAAACAGTTGTGTGCATTCCCGAGAGCAGTAGGCATCCTCTCACTCCGTCTCTTCTGTCATGTTCACACTGGAAACCACAGAGGCAATGCATGGAGTTACTTTATATATGATAACTGGATGCCAACAGCTGGCCTTGATCTATCCAGACCCAGACCCAGACACAGACACAGACCCACGCCCAGGCCCAGACCCATGCCCAGGGTGACATCCAAACCCAGACTCAGGCCCAGACTCAGAGCAAGACCCAGATCCAGACCCAGACCCAGACCCAGGGGACAGGATGTCTGCTACACTATACATTACTGGCAGCAAAAACAAAGGAGCCTTCATGGCTGAGAAGAATAAAAACAAACGTTTCCAGAAATCTCAGCAGCAGCCACGTAATGAGACCTAAGAAAAGCCGGCTCTTGGGATGGATGGCCACGGGACACAGAGCAGAGCGTGCAGCTGACCTGCTCTATGAGGAGGTTGGAGGTCTCCTGCAGCAGGACCACCAGGCGGGCGGGGGTGTTGTAGTATCTGGAGGTGGCCCACACCAGGCACACGGTGTGCATCAGCGGGCCGATCTGAGCCCGGACATCGGGGAACTCAGCAGTCTCCATGTCCTCAAACAGACGCTGCAGGGGCTTCAGGTAGTGGCAGATGTCCTTCGCCTCCTCCAGGGCTGGGGAGGGACCAGGACATCACAGTCGGTTCAATCACAAAATATGAATGATTAGAGCGGTAACAATTACAAATGCTGCTGTACAATTAATTGTGGTTAAACAAAGACACTTAGACAATTATGTAAACCTTGTTACAGGGCTACTAATAATAATAGATCATCATAAGAATTTCTCTATATTGTCAGGTGTATAGGTGTATCATCACCTGAAAGGACATCCTGTTGCATGTTAGTAAAAGCAGGGAAGTAGCTGCTCTCCACAGCCTCCAACAGCATCGCCATCTTATTCACCTTCGAGGACTGTAACTGGGACTGGATGCACTCCAGGTCTGCATATCTTTAAGGAGAACAAAAAGCTTTCTGTCACATCTGCAGGAGGCATCACAAACCACTGATGCACTGGCTACTCGGAAGTCCATTTCTAAGTTTGTGAGTGAAGTCCTTCCTACGGTCTTAGGCTCTCAGGCAGTCTCTCGCTGTGCCCCAACTTTTTTGATTGTGAAATATCCAAAAGATTTTGGACAGATTTGGAGTCTTACTTTTTTCGAACCCACCAACTTTGTCTACACCTTTAACCCTAAAGATATCATATGTTTCTACGATAATTCAGGAAATGGTGCTCGTCGAGTATCTAATTATTTCATTATTCTGTATGCCAAATTTTCTATTCACAAGCAGAAACTTTCTAATTCATCTCCTAATTTGTACCTTTTCTCATAGAATTTAAATCTCTACTGAAGTCACTTAGATCGTTGGATAACAAAAAAAGTATTA
Organism: Perca flavescens; assembly: GCF_004354835.1. NCBI lineage: Eukaryota > Metazoa > Chordata > Actinopteri > Perciformes > Percidae > Perca > Perca flavescens. The sequence goes on along the minus strand of NC_041351.1, from coordinate 25,893,183 downwards.
AAATTGTGGAAACTGTAGAGCTTTTTTTCCTTGAAACCTCTGACTAACTGTAAATTAATGTTTTCATGTACCTCTTTTTATTTGTTTTTTCTATGTAATGATTACCATTTGTATTGCTTTGTATGTTTTTTTTTATTTTATCTTGATACGTTTTTTACACTTGATGTTCATGTGCTATTACTGTTTACCTGATTCTCTGTATATTGCATTTTGTCAATCATTTGTTTTTCTAATAAATAAATAAAAAGAGACTGCAGAAAGAAGCTTGGAGGCTGAAATGAGTGTGATGTGGCTTAATGATGTCAAATAGCAGACAGATAATACATTGAAGATGACACAACTAACTTTTTGGATAAAAGTCACATCTTGTGGCCGGTTCAGCTCAGTTGGTAGAGCAGGCGCACATATATGGAGCTGTACCTCAACGCAGAAGGTCCAGGGTTAGAGTCCGACCTGAGACGATTTCCTGCATGTCATCCCCCTCTCTCTCTCTCCCCTTTCATATCTATCTGTTCTTCATAAAGAATGAAATGCCCCAAAAAATCATAAATGTCATGTCAAGTTTATTATTATGAGGATTTTTCCTTTTTTTTGCTTGAATGTAAAGTTTTACAGTATTTTCAAAAGTGGCATTATTGTGCACATGATGCATAAACATCTAATCATATGGTCATTAAAGTAAAGAGGATGTAACCGCAAAAAAATATTTTATAGCGCCATAAGTTGCTGTAGTTAGATCAACCGTATTACCCATGGGCAAGATTTTCAGGGTTTAGAAAATCATGAACTCAACTAATGAAAACAACACAGACAGCATATTAGGGTGATGCACATTCATTATTTGATATTATATGACATATTATATAATATTCATATACACTGCAGCTTCTCTCTTCCAGGCTATTTAAAGGGTAAATTCACCCAAATTATTACTAAAATTACCTTTTTTATGTACAGGTTTTGTAGGTTTGTACATGAATAAACATGTGCTGCTCACAGCATTTTAAAATTCAACATGTCTGTCTGTAGCTGAACAGATTGTCTGTGTGAGCTCTGTTGCAGTGGGAGAAAGCTCTGGGCGTGATTTAGTTTGAATTCAGTGATTAAACGTGAGCTAGTCTATATCGACGACGTTTAATTTCCGGGATTGTTAAGGTGCCGCCAGAAATTCGCCGGACGTCATTCTTTTGGGCCGGATGTCAGTATCCTTGGGCTTCCTTTGTGTTGGCATTTTAAACTCCGGTGGATTTGTGAGGACTATGGTTAACTGCTCCTCAGATCTCTGCAGGGTAAATCCAGACAGCTAGCTAGACTATCTGTCCAATCTGAGTTTTCTGTTGCATGACTAAAACTACTTTTGAACGTCCCACCAAAACAAGTTCCTTCTCGAGGCTATTTTGCAGAGGTGCCATTACCCGTGACGATTGTGATTGGTTTAATTGGTGTGTGTATATACACACACACGCTTCTAAAGTATTGAGTATCGAAAAATTCCTTGTCATTCAACACCCAATTACAATACCTAAGGAGTTAATCTCATCAACGTCAGTGAGCCAATCAGCATGCAGCATGCTTCTACCAAAATCTAATAATGTTTGTGTTTGGCTGTCTAACATTATACATCGTAGAGACACACAGGAGCTAAAAAAATAAATACAAAGATTTGTGCCATTATGTGTAATGTTAAAAAGTATTGTTCAGGAACAGGTATCGAAGTCACGGCATTGTTATCGGTACCGGTACCAACATTTTCTGAACAATACCCAGCTTTATCTCACCAAAAAACATGTATACCTTTATTGAAAAGCATCACTAGGGGCTGACACACAGCAGAATGAGCTGTCATAAGGAAATTGATAACCATTTTCCTCACATGGCAAGTGAAAATAGGCTATAAACAGGGCAAACACAAATTCACCACAATGAAACATAACAGAAGCGCTTTGTGCCACTCCATCCTGCTCCATGTCCGCTGCCTTACCTCCTTGCCCTGCAGAGAACAACTCGGACTTATTTAACCACACCGCCCCCTGCTGCATATCTGATGTAATCCCATGCATATCTGATACATTGACTTCATTACTTCATTACCGCACCATGTTCAAATCACAGACGAACGATAATTCGACCGTAATGCGCCACGTGGATTATTAGTTTTGATGATGGAATATTTGAATTGTTGACTATTCTGTGAAAACCCCTAGCACCAGCAAAACATCTGAAACAATTGAACTGTGAGTCATGTAGGGATGACTGTAACTAGGGAGGTGCTGACCTGTTCTTCCAGAAGAGCAGCTCCGTGTGTGGGGTGGGGTTTTTGCCCTCCAGCAGAGCCTCAGAGGAGTCTTTCTTCAGGACGGCGCTGATCTGATGGCTCCACTCAATCACTGCTGACTCCAAGGAGTGAATGATGCTCTTATCCACGATCTCCCCCCTGTGAAGTTTCAGCAGGTAAGCGTTGCCTTATGCCTTGGGAAAGGATGATGCATTGATATGCACCTGTGTGTGTTTACCTGTGTTTGTGTGTGTGTATGTGTGTGTGTGTGTGTGTGTGTGTGTGTGTGTGTGTTTGTTTACCTGTGCTCGGCCTCCAGGGCAGCCTGTTCCACTCGGTCGCAGCCTGCAGGCAAAGGCAACAGGGTCTTGCCTTGGACTTGGCCTGTCACCACAAATACATTGGTCTGGAGGGAGTGGACGTGGCGTCTGACGTCCTGGGACACAACCTGGGGCCATTCACTGTGGTTCCTACTGTTGGACAGCAGTGGGGCCACAACCTGCAGGACAATGAGGACAGCGTGGAACATGTTTGCTTTGGAGGAAAACTTTGATACAGACAGTGGTTGAAAAAGTATTCACATCATATTACTTCAGAAAAGTCTTGTATTCTAGCCGGCTCAACTGCAACCAAGAAAATGATAGCACTGAGTGTGTGTGTGTGTGTGTGTGTGTGTGTGTGCAGCGTGCAGTGGGAGCATTTGCATATGTCTTTGTGTGTGTGTGTGTGTGTGTGTGTGTGTGTGTGTGTGTGTGTGTGTGTGTGTGTGTGTGTGTGTGTGTGTGTGGGAATGCGAGCGCGCGTGTGTGCGTGTGTGACTGCCTAATCAGCATGAATAACTGTAGCTGACCCAAAAGAAGCAAGAAAATAAAAGGGATGAATACATGAAACTATATTAATATGTAAACTACGAGTAAATATGGACTTGTGAAAGTATTTGAAATATTTGACTTTAAGTTCTCATTTGTGTTCTTTCAGATTTCAGCAACCCATGTGTGTTTTGTTGAACAACTTATCAATCGCCCCACCATTGAGTGGAACTTAACCTTTGTGGAGTGGACTCTTGTATTCTAACCGATGCCCCATGATGACAGCACTCAAACTCAGAAACTGAACCCTCTTCCTTAACTGTCTGCATTAACAACTACACTGGGGGGACGGAAGATTTCTTACAGGGGAGGTTGAACAGTCACGATGAGAAGAGAGAAGGCTTACACTGCAACCATTCATTTACTAAACATGTGTGTGCTTAATCCAGGGCTGTCAAACATACGGCCCGTGGGCAAGAAACGGCCGGCCAAAGACTCCAATCAGGCCCGCTGGGTGACTTTGAGTGAAAATTGAAGAGAAGTTATTCATTCCAAATCCAAATTTACCACTTTGATCTCAGAGAATGTCCAAGTTCTTTTTCCGTAAATTTGCAACTTTAATCTTACAAATTATGAGTTTTGTCTTGGAATATTACCCCTTTCTCCTGGGTCCGTAACAACAGCGAACTACGGGGGAGCTAGGAGGAGCTCGGCTCCCCTTAATAAGACATGGGCTACCCTGAAAACGTGATTTGTAAAATTTTGGGGGGTCTTATATTGACAAATGAAATATTGACAATGTGTCACTTTGACGTGCAATTTCAGTTTTGTGTAATGTGATCATTGTGGATTATTCAGTGTGCCCATGTGCTTCAAAAGCAGCTCTCTCCCCTACAGTTTTCACTCTTCATACTCATAGTACTCAAAGTGGTCAAAATGTAGGAAATTTTGTACCGGTCGCAGACATGTAACTATGTCGTCATGAGCATGAAGGCGTGGGGGCGCAAATTCAACTCAGCATGTTAACTCAAAGATTCTTTGAAAAAATATAAACGTTGGAGGCCATTAATCGGCGCGCAAAGTCCTTGAAATCTATTCTGCAATTAGCATCATATAGCCATGGCAAAAAGAAAACAAGGCAGTTTAAGTAATTTTGGTTTTACTAAGAAATTGTGTAGCGATTAGAGATAGCCCGATACCACTTCTTTGCTTCCCGATACCGATTCCGATACCTGAACTTGCGTATCGGCCGATACCGAGTACCGATCCGATACCAGAGTGTCATATATTTCATTATGTTTTAACAGCTGTATACTACTATCTCTGTATGGATGTGATATGATTTATATTTTTGTTGTCGGTCTGGCTCAGATTAAACTCTTTGTGAAACATGAACAAACACAAACAATGAATGCCCCAAAACTTTCTTTTATTCTCCAGTTTGACAGTCAGTTATAATGGAAAAAGAACATAAATAAACTACTTAAATGTAGATTTTCTTTAGGGCTTTATTACGTGGTATTGGATCGTTGCATAAACTCCAGTACTTCCCGATACCGATACCAGCATTTTAGGAAGTATCGGAGCCGATACCGATACTGGTATCGGTATCGGAACATCTCTAGTAGCGATGACGTTAATAGCATGACCGATTCACCTGCCGCAAGCCCTGTCAGCACACCTCCCGCCGGTGTGACAACGCAAGAAGAAGCTGAAGAAATAATGTCCTTTCTGCCTGAAGATGGTGGCGGTAACAGCTCGTCAGAGGCCGGTTACGCTTCTAACCCCTCTTGCTCCTCTCTCCCGTTAAAGTGGAACAGCCAGCAGTGGAGAGACTGGAAGAGCCGATATACATGGTTGTTTGTTAAGGATGGAAGCTCAATAGACTATTTGTGGGTGGCTGTTTGCTGTTTGACCTATCACTTCCTGTCGATAAAGTATAATAGGTAAATCCTGTTTAGTGCATACACTTGTAGCTGTTACGTATCTTTGTAAGTCATTTTAAATCGCAAGCGCAACCTGTGGCTTAAAGCTATAGTGCATAGTTTCTGTCTCCCCCCATGAGGAATTATAAGTAATGACAACAACACTGTCGGCGCATCCACATGATACAAGCCTTCTGTGATCGCGCACCGCCCCACCCCTCCCCTTCAACACAGTTGCTAGTAGCCAAGGAGGACACAGAGGATTAAAAAAATCCTGATTGACTCGCAGAAGAGGTCATTATCTTAACTCGAGTCGCGGGAAAGTCACCAGATGACACAATCTTCTGAACACAGTCATACTGAGAAATACAGAGAGAGTTGTGTGGAGTTGATAGTCTTAATTAGCTTTGTAGCAACTCAGGTTAAATCTAACAATCCCCCCGCGCCCCCCCTATTATTTCCAGCCTTCCTCCCTTTGTTTATTCTGTCCACCTCAACCATGATGAGATGTTTCAATTTCCTTAATGCACACTTCTGTTCATGATTTTTGATTCAATGTTAGTTTGTTATCTGGTTGCAGAGTTAAAGACACACACAGCCAGAAACAAAGAAGCAGAACTGAATATGCCTTCTGTAAATTAATGCTCTGCTTTAACTGCCAACCTGCTGACTGCTTTCATCCATGCTGACACCACCAGTGTTTTACCAACCGAGTTACTACAAACCTGTGGTGAGAGGAGTATCTGTAGGCCTACTCAAGTAAAAAATAGTAATACAACAAATGTACTGAAGTCAAGCAAATATACATAGTACGAGCAATTGATTATCACATGTAAAAGTTGTGATTATGTGACACTCTTCTCTGGTGCTAACTAGGTTACAGCTGTGAATATTTCCCAGTAGAAGTGTGAAGCACTTTCCACCACATTGTTTGCAAATGAGAAAGTGATGCACATGCACCCAATGCAAATGCACAGAGAGGTGTGTGTGTGTGTGGGGGGTGTAGTGGAGTACAAAGGTCAGAAGGCTATTTGTGGTGGATGAATAGTGTAATGAATATAAAATACTCGAGTAAAGTTTCCAGTGCAGCTCCAGGTGGAGCACAGAGACATCACGAACAATCATTAACAGTTTCCTTACCTCCTGAACCAGAGCAGAGAAGTGGTCCAGGGCAGCCGGGGACATATCCCCGCAGAGCAGCTGCTCCTGCATGCGGTGCGGCCGCAGCGCTGCCCCGCGCTGCTTCAGCAGGTACACCGCCCTGGTCCCGCTGCCGGCCGGGGGGAAGCCGGCTGTGGGCTGCAGCAGCCCGGCCGCACTCAGCCACACCACCAGGCTCCTGTGCTCGGCTCGGTCCAGGAAGTCCTGCAGCAGCTGCCTGTTGTCCCCGCTGGAGACGCATTGCTGCCATTTGTCCTGATTGAGTCGGAGAGTCCTCAGCACATAGTCCGCTATGAAGTCCAGTCTGCTGTCCTCGGCGGGGGACTCCTCCATGGCTACTGTCCCGCTCAGTGAGTGAGTGAGTGAGTGAGTGAACTGATTGTGTCTCGGCCTCCAAGGTAACGCATTGTTTGCATTAATCAGGCCGTTGCTAAGGGGACATGAGCGATCTGGAGCTGACCCATGACCAGGACATGCCTATCTGTCTGTCTGTCTGTCCCCCTGCTGCCTGACTGCCATTGTTCACTTTCAGGAGGAAGTTATGTTCAGCGCAAATATGAAATGGTTTGTCAATTCATGTTGATAATGCGTTGATTAGACACATGTATAGCTCATATTTGAGATCGACTGACCGACAGGAAATCACACTGATGGGAGAAAAGAGTGAAAGTGAAATATAAAAAATGATGTATTAAGTTAAGCAGAGGAGATGGGAGGGGGAAACCGAATATATCCAGATCATAAAAGAAAATTGATTTAATTTGGTTTTAAGTCAAAATACAATTTTCCAGCTTTTATATACTGTACATATATTTACTTCACTTTTAAAAGTTTATTACCCATGTTCTCCATGTTGACTCCTGATTCGCTGCATTCAGATGTCGGCGTAGACTGAAAGGTGGGAATCAGCTGAAGGAATGTATGAATGCAACCTGGATTGAACAGAAATCATGAACGGACAGTTTTAATCTCACCTCGTCCACTTCTGCACCACCTGCTGTGCTCCACCTGTGAGGAGATGGAGCCCAGGCCTGCTTTCACTGCTCAACTCCTCATAATGCCAGAGATCAGAGTAGCAAAGAGGAGTTACTCTGACTACAATTATTTATAGTGTCAAATCATAAAAGAACTTATATCAGGACACTTTTTATATATAGAGCAGGTCTACACATCATTTCCAGAGACCCAACAATTCCGAGAGCATTTACAGGCAGAAAACTGAAACAGAACCTGGCTGTAGTTGGGACCGGAGGGAGACACATCGACACCCAGCTGCTAACCCAAACTCAGCCAGCTACCTGACATCTGCAGACCACACAACATCATCAGCCTCATCAAGAACTCTGACCAGTCTGCAGACAGACGGCTGGTCAGAGCAACCTGCAGCTGAATGCTCTCTAAAATGTGGAGATGACAGTGAGTCCCCCATCACCATCCACACCACCTGTGGTAAGCCTTCAGGTTTCTGGGATCCACAGTCCCTCAGAACATGAATTGGACATCCAACATTGGCACCATCAGGAAAAAGGTACTTCACCCTGCCTCAGGAGCTGCTGATCCAGTTCTCCAGTCTGTTGTCTGCACGTCCATCACTGTGTGTTTTTGGATTGGCCACCAAACAGGACAGGGACAGACTGCAGAGAAAATCATTGGGCCAACCTGCCCTCCAGACCAGGACTTGTACTCCTCCAGACTCAGGAAACGGGCAGGAAGCATCACTACATACATACTATATACAGTATATATTAAAGCAGGCAGGTGTGTCTCTAAGATCCAATTATTACCTTTATCATCAGCACAAAGGGCGTGATGATTAGACATAACATCTTATTAAGTAAATTGCAGCCTATTTTGTTGTTACTATTTATTTATTGAGGAAGCTTTTATCCATATCTTCTATCGAGAAGTATGCATGAAGTTTTTGACGTTTGAGAAAAGATGTGATTGCCACAGGTGGCCACAGGGTGGCACTACTGCACTGACAGACATGGCCTGTTGCAGGCAGCAGTGAACTACCATCAGTGCAGGTTTCAGATCTGAAGGCTCCTGGTTGTTCTCAACAGAGATAGCCAGAAGCTCAGGAAAGCTGCTGCGTGTCTGATCTGAAGCTGTCCAGGCGGCTCAACGTGCACAGTCCAGACTGGTCACAGAGCTGTGTCCAGGCAGACCATCATCATACAGCCTCCAGTTTACAGTAAAAGTTTTGTGAGGTATCCTACAGTACTGACCTGTGACGAATAATGAAACAGAAAGTCTGCGTTCTGCTCCATCATGCTGCGCAGAAGAACTTGACTGCAGCAGACACAATGATTTAATTTTTTATCACAAATATTTTTCACAAATATCATGTGATCCAAACAATTTGCAGCAGACACAATGTGTGTGAAGTCTGTTCAGTACTCTGATGTAGCCAGGAATATCAGAAACATGACATCAAATGTTCTTGTTGTTTGTCTTATTGAGGTGCGTGTGTGTGTGCATGCGTGCGTGCGTGTGTGTGTGTGTGTGTGTGTGTGAGATGTCCAGAAACAGCATCTGAGGAGCTTCAGCTGCTCTTAGTGACTTTGAAGATTAAGATGACAGACCAAAGAGAAGCATCGCAGCCAGACTTTCCATTTCAGAATCAAACAAGCAGCCTGCTATATGACGGAGCTAAAATACATAAAGCAGGAATGACTGCCTGAGCGTGATCATCAGATAAGCCAGGGCGGTAAAGTAAGACTGACACAGCACAAACAGGAAGCAGCCTCCTTCACACAGCTGGATACAAGTTTGGTAATTTAATTACCAAACTATAATAATTATTTAACATGTGTTCACACGCTGTGCTTCCTGAAGCAAGTTTAAAATGTCACCTGCAGTTTTATCAGAGTTTGATGCATTGCAACATAAGCTTTTAATGCTCATCCTATCATAATGTCATTTTCTCCCACTGATCAGTAGTTCCACATGAGTTCATGACACTGAATGAAATCTGTTGAACTCTTAACTGGATATTTCACTATTTCACGGAAAGATGAATATATCTTTAAATTGGGTCACATATGTAGTAGAACTGTGAAATTCTTTTTGGGAAATTGGTGGCTTCTAGGCCGAGAAAAGCCAGAAAATTAGTTTTTGGCTCATGTGGATGAAAGACACCAAATCCCAGAATGCACTCGCTTTGCTGCTTTACAGACAGACAGACAGTGAGACAGTCAACTCAACTTAAGTGTTTTATTGGCATTTCAACCATATACACGAAACAACATTTCACCGTGGCTCAAGTGGTTACACAATTAAAATATATAAAAACGACATTATATAAAAACGACATTATATAAAGACGACGTATGAAACAGGCTCCATTTAGTGCACACACATTGTATGCTACGTAAAGTTCAGCTAAAACATAGTTACTAGCATTAGCGCTTGGTGGGCTGTAAATGTAGAATGGTCGACATTTAACAGTCACAAACTCCACCAGCAGTTAGCACTTAGTTGGATACAAGTACCCCATTTCTGCACCAGGCAGTCCGTGTTAACACAGCCCACCTTGACTAGCTAGTCTTACCCGGCGACAGAGCAGCCGACCTGGTAGCTGGATAGTCCGGCACACTGTTGTTCAGCAATGTTTCCACAAGAACAAAAACACAGCAGTCTCTGAACTTGCGTTGACAGTTTCGTTGAAGTTGGATGTAGTCCAGTTTGTTGTCTAATGAGCGTCACATGCAAGCAAGATTGATGGAACAGGTGGCCGGCTAGCGTTAGCCTTCCACCGTACACTCATTCAACATTCCCCGCTGATGATGTCCCTTTACCGGCCAGATGCATCGAGCAACACCGCTGGTCTCCATACCCGGCGGGCAAAACTTGCGTAGTGTGTTGAGTATTCCGTCTGTAATAAAGTGTCCTGCATATTCTCCGATCTGTACCAATGTATTCCGGTGGTACACGTGTGCGGTAGTTTGAATGCACATAATTGTTGTTCTAAAATTTCCTTCGGGATGAATAAATCTATCTATCTAAAAGTTTTCTGCTGAGAAGCCAGTAAGCAAGGATTCAAGATGGCTGACACTCGTTTTGCCTCGGCAATCTTCAGAGAAAGACGACCAGAAAGAGTCCATTGCCTCTGGGCAAAAAATCTTCCGATGACGCAAAAATCGTTGTTTTACATCATCGGAAGATTTTTTCCAGACCTACAATACAGAGATCTCTCGTCTCAGGGGGACATGAGGGAGGGAAGCACGGTCATTCAAAAATACTACCGGGTTTCTACTGATACAAAGCTTAATGCTAAATCAGTATCCCTTTAAGCACAAACTATGTATAGTTAGACACAGAGTTGGTTTACTTTAATAAATGCTTATTCATTTGTAACACTGATTATTTCTTTACGAAACATTTTATTTAAAGTATGTATATTCATTTCCCTGGAAAGTTTCACTTGAGATGTGTAAACCGTAATTTGACCCAGCTACTTGTTGGAGTTTAGGTGAGAATCAAAGCTCAGGGTGCCTGGTTAGCTCACCTTGTAGAGTGTGTGCCCCATGTACAGATGATTGGTCCTTACTGCAGCGGCTGCAGGTTCAATTCTGACCTGTGGCCCTTTGCTGCATGTTATTCCTCCTTCAAGTCTAAGCTGTCCTATTGAATAAATGCTTACAATGCCACAAAAGAATGAAAGCTCAAAGTGATGCTGTAATAAAGCCTCCCTTCATAATGCTCAGCTGATTCATCTTTATGGTCACTGGGAGGTGTTTCTAATATTTTGTCCACCACATTTGTATCAATAAGGGGTGGCTGTGGCTCAGTGGTAGAGTGGTCACCTGCCAATCAGAAGATTGGAAGTTTGATCCCTGTCCTTGCAGTCCCATGTTGAAGTGTCCTTGGGCAAGACACTGAACCCAAACCTGAAAAAGTTTCCTGATGTTGAATGTCCTGTCTGTCACCAGCTGAGGGCAGTACATACTTCTGTTGGGGCTTTAGGAAAACAGTATTATGATAGGACAGATTTAGTAGAAAGTCATATTAATATATTGTTAAAAGTACAAAATATGTTCCTTCATTAGACGGCTCAGAGGAACTTCTTGTCCTTTGCAAAGAACATTCGTTTTGAATGTTCTTTTCAAAACAAAAGTTCTTTGCAAAGGACAAGTAGTTCCTCTGAGCCATGTGACAGTGAAGGAGACGGACGCAGGCTTCTTGTTCTCAGGCTTCTTGTCCTCAGGTCCCCTGGCACACGTTCTGTGTCCAGGTTAGCTCAGAGTATAACATTCAAATATGACATGTAGGACGAATAATTGTCCCTGGGGGTATTAAAGCTTTGTTTTGTGTATTTAAAAGGTATATAATAATTTCATTCATGTGTCCCTCTCTCGTCCTTGTTTTATTGCTTTTAGATGTGTGACAGCACCAGTATAAGAGAGCTGAGTTGGATTCAGTTCAGGAGAACTAACAGTGTTGGTATTTGTTCTAAACTACCCATTGACACATCCTCAGTGGTCTAAAATTAAGCTAAAGTGAGTTCACAGGTTGGACCACGACCAAGCATCAAAAGAGCAAACATGTACATCATTGTGAGTCACTTATTAGCACACAGGCTAACTTACTCATACAATATCAACAGTCTGGGACTTTGCAGACATTCATCTTTGCCCAACTGAAGTTTGGAAATGATCCATGTCCAAGTTGTCTGCTTTGGACTGAACAAATCTGATGCTTTCAGGTAGGAAAGAAAACAGCATGTCTTCACAGTGGAGTCACCAACATGACATTAGCAGGGAGCTTTGGTTCAATCATAATAAAACAAAACCATGACCAATAAAAACGCAAGTTGCAGAACTAGCCTTTAACTTTGATCAGGTTTGAAGCGTCTGTCCCATACGCTACTTATCTTCGTTAATGTACACACACGCCTGTAAGATAAACAGAAGTTCCATGCCTGTGTCTGACAATGACCTCATACATGTGACGGTGGAATGCCAAGCCCAACCAGCTAGTCAGTGATGATAGTGAAACACACAGAACAAACTGGGACTATTTAATTTCAAAGAAAGCAACGCTCAAAACACCAAAACCACGCAGAGACCACAAGTGGACATAGAAAATGTAATTCATTTTGCATCCGGTTTCCTTCACTCCATCTGCAATTTAAATACCCCCCCCCCCCACACACACACACACACACACACACACATTTCATGATTTGCGTAGCTGGATAGCTTTTACCCTAGCCCAGTTCCAAGTCATTCCTGGCAAGACTGGCTAACCGAGACCTATGACGCAGAGTCTAGTACTGAGGATATGTCACAGTTCATAAAGGCTAGCATCCGTAAAAACCTGGGTTCTGGTGCGTTGCCAGTGGCCGATCAAACCCTTCACAGCACCAAGCCTGGCATTCCTAGCGATGCTAACCTGCCACTGGCAGGACTGAAGGCAGCACCTGACACCTGATGCTGTTTGTGCATGAATGTGTTTGAGGCATCTCGCGAATACCTCAGCCTCTCGGGAATGCCAGTAATCCCCAATGTTCCTGAATGATGCTTTTCCTTCTTGGTTTGGATGGGGCTTGATTCATTTGTTCACTTCTTGTCTACAGCAGCAGCAGTTAATCATTCTGGAGCCAAGCTTTTCCTTTTGTAAAGTCAGAAAAAGAACTACTCATAACTTTGCTGTTTTTCCCTGTTATTTGTCAGTTGTGAGGCAAAGCTGCTTCCCTTGAAAGCCTCATTGAACTTTGGTGACAACCTATTATGCAGCACTCGAAGCACAAGTGGTCCTCCCGTCGCTGTCTGAGTTTACACATCTGTGAGCCACTACAATGATAGAAATGCATACTAGTAGCCTCTGGTGTCACAAGAAGAGAATGAGAGCACACCCAGAGACGACATGTCAAGCTATTTCTGGGGCCCGACACTCCAGAGGGATGTGACAAGTTGAGCGAGGCGGGGGTAAAGCGCAGGCCAGCCAGTGTATGAGAAAGCTGATAAGAAGGCGAGAGGAAGCCGATGCTGTTTATCTGGGCTTTCTGCAGTACTATAATCGCTAGGCCTCGCGGCCGTTGAATTATGTGGCCTTACAAATGGCTGGAGACGAGCCTGGTTACTTTGTTCCTCCGGGGGGGAGGGGGTTGTGGTTGGTGGCGGCGGTGCTCTGCCAGTCGGGTCTGGCCTCTGAGACCTGTGGAGGTTTGTCAAAAGGAACGTTGATGGCTTTTAAAGAGCTGCAGGACATGACTGGATGGGTCATTTTCATACTTTGAGATTTGATGAGGGGCCAAAAGCAACATGCTGTAGGCTTACTCTCTCTGAAACAGGATATTGGGTTGATAATGGCCGTCAGGGGACCAGCAGAATGACATAAATGTTAGGGTTTTTTCACACATATTACTGAGCGCTAACAGAAGTTTTAGCCTGTATGAAACCCTCATGTTGGATTGAAAATGGCTAAAAGTTTAGGTCACATTTGACCTCACACAACATAAAACTGCTTGTTCTCCAGTATGGAGAGGAAGCATGTAAGAACAGAAAATATCAACCCTAATACAGATTTTTAAAAATATGTACAACTTAAACTTCAGTTTTAAACTACTCTTCCAACTGGTTTTGGTCGTATTTTTTGACACTTTTGTTGCTTTTCTCCCGATGTTTTTGTCACTTTTTCCGATGTTTTTGTCACTTTTCCTAATTTTTTTCTTGATTTTTTTTCTGCGCCTTTTGACATTTTTGTTGTTTTTTGAACGTTCTTTTATAATTCGTTTTCTTCAAATGCTATAAAAATTAAATAAAACACCCAAATCAATGAAAGTAGTGAACTGATCATTTCTTTTACTTGTGAAGAGCGTTCTAGGGAAGCAGTCACTTTTTTTTTTTTTTTTTTGAAAATTTGGTTGAAAGAAACCCAAATTTCTAATGTAGAAACTTTTTGAAAACGGGTTAAATTTGACCCGAGGATAACAGAAGTGTTCAAATATCTCAATGTGTAATATCGTATTACAGGTTTGACCAAGAGGATAAAGTGATGATTGTGAAATCATCATATTCTGTCAATGTGTTAAACGTCTGCCTCCATGTTAAAAGTGGGAAATTAACCTTGGCTTGACTCTAGATAAAGACACTGTACATGGTCATCTATATGCAACACAATATGCTTTTCATTTACCATTACATGTAACAAAATAAAAGAGGCCAATCTTACAAATCTTCATAAATTTGACTCTGGAGGATGTATGTTTTCAAAAGATGGTTCCCCAAACTTTCCTCGATGCTTTCACCGAATCAATGTTGGACATCACGGTTTGTATCATGCCTCATCTTTTTCTAGATAACATTGCAGGATACTTACTGTGATTAATGACTTTGCAAAGAAAGGAAGGAAAGGTTATTTTATTATCTAATGTCTCAATTATCTCATGTTTTATAGAGACATTAACTCACAGTTTAACAAAGCTGTGGGTTAATGTTAAAGGTGCTCTAAGCGCTGTGACGCCTTTTTTAGGCTAGAACATTTTTTGTCACATACAGCAAACATCTCCTCACTAGCCGCTAGCTGCCTGTCCCCTGAACACACTGTAAAAAAACACGGTCTCTGTAGACAGCCCAGGCTCACGAACGGCAACAAAAACAAACCGCGCCAACCAGCACAACGAACCATAACAAATTCCAGCCAATAACCGACAAGAAGGAGCTGGTTGAGTCATGAATATGTATTGTGGAAGTAGCCTACGTGCACTGATGGCGTTCGTGGAGCCTGAGCTGTCTTCAGAGACCGCGTTTTTTTTTACAGTGTGTTCAGGGGACAGGCAGCTAGGATAGTGAGGAGATGTTTGCTGTATGTGACGAAAAATGTTGTAGCCTATAAAACGCATCACATCACTTAGAGCACCTTTAATGTTAAGATTTTCAGTTCTGAGGACGGACAAAAAGAGTCTACAGTGTTTCAGAGACTACCGTTCTACATCATGAGGTAGTTTTTAATAACCCTTTAAGAACATTATTTATTAAGTGATTATTCCTCTTTGTCTGCTTTTGAATTGCATTAAATTGCACTCAGGAATAGCAGTAATGTAATAGCCTCAATTTGAGTCCTAACTGGGCCCACTGGGTTTAGCCCTGCGGTGACACCTTACTGGGCTTCATAACAGTATCTGGCTAACTCCAGCACAGGGCTCGGCTGGCTGCATTCTGAGAACTCTTCCTCATAGCCGTGTAATCAAGCCCAATTAGGAGCCAATTAGAGGCAGGGTTTCACCGACGCTGACCTCATCGCTGGACAAGCTTATGGTTTTATAAATCATTTCTGGACTGACAACAAGCACGCGCTTGAGTAATAGTACAAATGATTTTCAACTTGTTTTCTCCAGTTACAGAGGCAGAACAGTGATATAGGATGTGCTCTTTGAGGCACAGATGTGTTATAAATCAAACTTCATGCTGTTGAATTGTGAAGGTTTCGAAACACTTTCTAGTTATGTCACCCAACAGCCACAAATCAGCTCTGAGGCCACCAACATGTACAGTAGGAGGCTTTTCTCTCCGGCGAACAGAAAGGCTGTGCTGCTGATGAAAGGACATGACATTAAAGATAGTGTCTCTGGCACGGCTGCTGAGTGTCCTTTACCTCACAGATTCCTGTGATACGGCTAAAGTAAATTTGGACCTTGTTGTATATGCCTTACAGAAGTATAATGTTTATTTAACATCTCCAGGGTGCTGAGTTATGACTAGTAATGATTACTCAAATGCCCAGTGTTTGGGCTATTGTACCAGGAGAGCTTCCAAACAGGCCCGCTGCTGTTTATTTGAATTTTCCATTTTATATTGCCACGTGTCATTAGGCTGTTTAGAGTTTACTGGGAGTGATGGATCATTTCCTTCAGCGCTCTCCACTCACGGAGAACCTGCTGGACAGCGCGTGCTCGTCCTAAAGGTGGAGACTGTGTGCATGTGTGTGTCCACAGCTGGAGATAATGGCACCCAGAGTGCATGACAGATGTCCTATTTCATCACAGTACAGATCAGAGCCATGTCTGCAATAACATGGACATCGGCAGCCCTGCAGTAAACACCAGAACTGAAAAGCTTGTCAAGTCTTTCTAATATTTTGTCTAACCCTAATGCTGGATCGGAACCCCCTCCATAAAAATACAAAGTCAATATGTTTTCAATTAAAAACAGAAGGGTGTCACTGTGTCATTTCTTCTAATATTTCTATGTGAAAATAATGGCTCAGGCGGCCAAAGCTCTACCACACTGACATCACAATGATGCTAGTTATTGCAATACACTATTTTCATATTGACAGTGAGTCAGATAGTTACTTTTGTTTATTATCCTTTAAAATAGAATGGCAGAATTCAGAGATCAACCGATGTAAAAGCACCGCATAGGCCTCTCTCTCTGCGCACCGGGCTCCTCCTGATCTTCTAAGAACAGTGACGGCGTAATCAATCAAGTAGCCTATTGACTGGTCAGTAGGCCTATGCGGTGCTTTTACATCGGTGGATCTCTGATCTCCAACTTAACGTGCTCCCGCAGGTTAGGTGTTCAGAATAAGTTACCACGGTGATTGTACCCGGTAACAACTGATCCACCATTACCATCACTGTGTCACTATAACCAGCGTCGTGACAGGTTATGCAGGACCCCGGTTGTTAGGTTAGGTGAAGCCGGGTAACTGAAGAAATCCAGCATGTTGATCTTGCTTCGTAGTAGCCTACAGGCTGCCGGTCTCACAGAATTCTGCGAAATGAACACGGCCCCTTAACTCAAAAACTGTGGCAGTTTCACAGATTTGCCGAAAATTCTGTGACGGCCCACGGATGCGATGCATGTAGGTCAATGACAGGCATCATCCTGTGTGGTCTACGCACAGATTCCCTGATCACAGCACGTTTATTTCTGTACAGAGAAGCTGTATACAGCTTTGCTATTATTGGTATTTTTACCCCAATAACCGCTGTTTTAATCAACATTTATTCACCAGATCTTATCATGGTTTAATTGTATTGTATTGTCTATTTCGGCCAGGGAAGCTGCTTTGTTGTTTTGATATTATTTAAACTATAATATTACATCTAGCAACATATGTAGATATTATCATAGTATGCATTTCTTTACTTTAATAATATTTGGTCTTATTACTGGTGAAATATTACAGTAGGCTGTAAGACAGAACACGATATGATCAGAGTTGGGCGCATGCAAAGCCGATTTCCCACAATGCAATGCCGGCATTCATTTCAGAGAATCAGACAACGATCAGCGGGTCTTTAACGCCAGCATCGCTTCACTATACATATGTAGAATTGTATCTTTGGCTTGGGTTTAGGAATTGAGCATCACCATGGTACATCGGTCAGAATGTATGAAGGACAACAGTTGTTTCCGTTTAAGCCATTTATTTACACTCTGCACATATTCAGGGCAAAGGCAGATGATGAGGCTTGACGGTTTTGTGTGGTTTTTTCTATAAATGACAAACAGAGAAACACAAATTACAATACAGTTAATCAATCATGTAACTACTAACTTAACAATTAAATACCTAAACAAACAATACGTACAAGTACTCTTACCCGAGGGGGTGAGGGGTAGGCCTACCACTACTTAAATTATAGAGCACTATATAACACAAACTTTAATCAGACAATTACCTAAGACATTTAACTCAATAAGGTTAAGGATACTTGTATTTCCTAAGAGGCTACAACTAACAAATCATGTGCACTTACACACAATATTATTTCTGTAGTATCAAGGCAAACAAGTAGGATGACGATTCAGCATGTAACTATACCTACGTACATACACCCTGGTCAAACATTAATCACATCCACTTCCAAATAACCATTAAACTAACAACATATGAGGGAGGAAGTAAACTCACTTATTTACGCACGACCGTAGGATTTGTGCCTGAATTGTGAGGACAGAGCGCCCCCACATGCTGCCCCACATTGCTGCCTCATGTTGCTGACAGCCAGAACAAAGGAAGTAGGTGGTACTTATAGACTAAGCCATAATTGGTAGCGAGTGAAGTCAGGTGTGTTTGAACCATGATTGGGAATGAATGAAGTCAGGTGAGAATGGTTGAGTCCCTGCCACGAGTGGGCCAGTGAAATAGTATGGTTCTATTCTACAGCCGCCCCCAAATCCTATAGGGATTTGCACTCCTAAGAGTCATACTATGAGGAGTGATCTGGGAGTTCATCAGGTATTGCAGGAAGCTTAACCAGCCGTGAAACTGGACGGACATAGAACTTATTTCCTACTGTTACTTCAGCCATCCTGACATGACCATCCTTACTTGGCAGTACCTTCATAATACGACCAACAGGCCATAGAGTCCTTGGAAGTTGGGGATCCATGATCATAACAACTGTATCAACATGCATGTCTTCCTTATGTGCTTGCCACTTCTATCTGCCTTGGAGTTTGATAAAATGAGACCAAAAGTGATCGGCCAACACTTGGCTATGACGCCACTGCCGGCGACTGAGGAAAACATGGCCAAGAGGTTTGAAGTTGAGGATATTTTCAAGCTCTATCAACAGAGTGAGCAGAACTCCTGCCGTGACCAGTTGAGCACCAAGGGAAATTTGCAGAGCTTGTTTGACAGAACAAATTTCCCGTTCCCAGGTTCCTCCGAAATGTGGGGCATACGGCCGGTTGAAATGAAATTGAATCCTCTGTTTCTCCAGTTGAACTCGGAAGGATGGACTAAGTTCCATTCTGCATGGTGAGGGAGCCTGTGGAAGCAGGTAATCTGGACAAGCTTCTTGACCTCTCTCTGTGGTTGCCGTCCTTCGTGTTTCACTGGATCGCACCTCCTCTCCACTCCTATCCTCATTGGTCACATTTCTCAGGTAACGCTTAGCCACGCCTTTACAGTCCAGTTTGGCCTCCTTGTTGACAACATTCTTCCTCAATTCATTCCGACTCCTCCCCAGCCCTTCTCGCCCCAACTTGTACACCCCTCTCTCCCTGCCTCTGTGGGTCCCTTCTTTGCTTTCGGAGTTGTTGGTTGGTTCTCTATTGGGCTGCTCTGGTTCCTGACATGGAGCTTGGGTGAGAGTTTCCAGTCTCTGCCTGCTCTCCTTTAACTCCCCCCTCAGGATTTCCAATTGCATTTCAGTCTCCTGTCTCTGCTGTGAAGCAGCCAGCTCCCTCTCCACATCCTTGTGCGCTGTTCGGAGCACAGTCAGCTCTTCTTCTGCTTTGGCTCTCAAACGGTCCGCCACCGACACCTGTAGGTCAGCCTGGAACTGCAGCCATTCCCCACACTCCATCTGTAAAGTACTCTTCACTTCTTTCAGTAGATTCTTCAATATCTCTGCTGTGTTCGTGGCCCCATCCAAACCGGCATCGATACCCAGTGTTTTACTAGACTCCTCCAGCAGCTTCTGCTGCTCCTCACCCAGGCTGCCCCCAGCCTCGTGAGCGGGCGGTAAATACTGACTCAGACCACTGTCCCTTTCCCTCCAGTTCTGCCCAGAAGAGCTGCCCACAACCACATGTGAGGCACTCCACAAAGAAGAGGGGCTCTTTGTAGGGCTGATGGTCACAGCCTGCTGCTGGGACACCAGAGGCCAAGGGGTGGAGGTAGGGGGACACCCATTCCTCCCAAAAGCGGCTTGCTCTTTACCCACAATACTTCGTGGCTTATTGTGCACGGGGCTAACTCCAGAGCCAGTAGTGGAGCTACTTGAACTGACTGGTGGATGAGGCTTCCATTCAGGAGGGGGACTGGAAGGGGTAGTGCTGGACTGTACTTTCTTTCCACTGGATGTTAGGACTGGGACTGGAGGTGGAGATGAAACCGGGGCTACAGGGGAAGGTTGAGGTAAGGTAGGGAGTAGGAGTTGAGGGACATCATGTATTAAAGGAGGCCCATCACTCTGTAGAGAAGCATTTAGGAGAGCCATATCTGGTATTCTTAAGAAAGGTGTGGCATAGCAATGGACTCCATCCACACAGACCCTCTCTGCGGCTGCCTCAAACAAATTAATAGCTTGGACCGTGTGGTGGCCCTTTCATTGCGATGGGGGACTGCATCCAATTGCCAGAGCCGTTCCACCTTTTGGTACAGATCATTTGCGTTCGAGGTAATCGAGATGTGGTAGCACTTGGAAACAGAAGGGTGAGGTTTGATTTCCCTTGTTGGGCCTTGCAGTGTCCAGCCAAGGCGAGTCTTAACTGCTGCCGGTGGTCCTGGGGGGCCAAATCGGACTGGGGCTATAGGTGAAATCAAATGATTATGATCTGAGCCAATTAGAAGTAGTGGGGTCACCTGGTGCATTGTTGTCAATGGTAGTCCACGTAGGTGTTTATATCTCCTTTGAAGGGAAAGAACAGGGTGTGTATGCTCAGACAGAGCAAGGCGGTCAGCTGTGAAAACATGGTTATGTGAAGTTCACCAGGACTGGAGGCAAAGCTCACCTTGAAGGAAACCGAGGCCCCCCGAAGTATCTCCACTCCTTGCCTTAGTGTTCTAAGGGCTAAATCCTCTGGCTCCCCCTCAAGTTTAAGACATTGAGCTGCAGATTGCTACAGATCTGGTATTGATTTTGCACAATATCTGTAGATGTCTCCTCTTACATGTATTGCAGTCCCTGTTTAGTGTGCACTTAGCTCCAGCATGTGGTCAGGCACAGCGCCAACATCTCTTATTCTCCTTGATCCAGACTATGACTTGTTGCCTGTTTAGGGCTTTGAAATCGGCACATTGGCTTATGTGATGACTTATGGAGCTACAATAGGCACAAGGGGACCTTGAAGACATTTGGCGTTCACCAGTGCTGTTAGTTCCATGAAGTATAGTTGTGGTGGTGTGGGAGGAGATTTGTGGTGGTGGTCTTTGTGATCGAGAGGGATACGGGCCTACGTAATCCCATCTAGGTTGGCAGCGGGACTCCATTTGTAACCATTCCGAGAGGTCAGCGAGATCATAGTTGGCATGTACCTGGCTTCGGTGCATATGACGTTTGAAGCGGCTCACATGCTCATTTGGGAGTTTCTCCAGTAGCCTATCTACATGTGAGCTACATGTGAGGAGTTCTGCATTACCTTGGCCTGCCATAGTTCTTAGCAGGCCAACCAGGGCTTGGACTCTCAGAGCAAAGGTGTCAAGGCCATAACCGTCTCCAGGACGTACAGGAGGGAGTGCCATTATGTTCTTCTATTCCCTGAGTGCCAACTGGCGTGGTTGTCCATAACGTTCATTCAGGGTCTTTAGAGCTTCGGTGAATGGCTGTTGGGCATAGGAATAGGCTGAGGCCAAGCGCTTGACCTGGTCCACCTTTAGATGATCGAGAAGAATGTGAAACTTGAATTCCTCAGATTCATCTGGGTCAAGTAAATTGTTCAACGCCATTTGCAACATCCTGTAATGTACCTCATCCTCTCTCGTTAGATCAGGAAAGTTTGGGGCTTCAGTTGGCCTGTAACGCCTGGAACGACCAGCAGGTGGTGCTGCAGCTCCTATGGAGGGGTCCAAGGGTCTGGACTGTAATTGGAGAGGAGGATTAGTGGTCATAGGCTGATAGGAGGCTGAGGGTTGATATGGCAGGGAATGGTGGAAAGATGAAGGATTAGACGAAATTGGCTGGTGAGGGGGGATTGAAGGATATGACTGCCTGGGAGACTGAGGCAACAGGATAAGAAGACACAGGCTGGTAAAGAACCGGGCGTTGCTGGGGGGGCCGGTTGGTAGTGAACTGAAGATGGTGCTACATTTTCCCTTCGAGGGCCTCCGGGCTGGGCTGAGGATACTGCTGCAGGTTCATGGCGGATAGCTGGTGGTACTTGGGGAGACCAAACTGGGCTCTGATTTCTTTCACAAAAGTAGGTATCCGTTGGTGGGTGTGATACACCTTGGTGACTGGTGTAGGAGCAGCTGCTTCCTGGGCTGGGAGCTTCATATCGCTCCATGAGGCACTGTAATATTTCCCCCTGCTGCCTTACCATTGTCACGGTTTCTAGTAGCTGCTTTGTTAAGTCAGCGTGGCTGAGTTCTGGAGTACCATCTTGCTCTTTGGCAGCAGATGTAGGGGGCAGCTCTTCGAGGGTCTCCGGGCTGGTGTGGGGCCGACTTTGTTCGGGATGCTCAGAGTACTCTACCTCATCATCTCTCATGTTCTTCCAGTTGGCCCTCATGTGGGTGAAGTGTGCATTTTGTGTTTGTTGCTCTATCCACACGGCCAACTTCATAGTTCTCAAGGTGCCTAGGTAGGCGGGTTTGGCATCGAGACTGGAGAGCTCCATGGGTAAGAGGTGACTGTCCTTCAGCCGTGGCAATGTTCACGATTCCGGCTCGAAGGACCACATGTAGAATTGTATCTTTGGCTTGGGTTTAGGAATTGAGCATCACCATGGTACATCGGTCAGAATATATGAAGGACAACAGTTGTTTCCATTTAAGCCATTTATTTACACTCTGCACATATTCAGGGCAAAGGCAGATGAGGCTTGACGGTTGTGTGGTTTTTTTCTATAAATGACAAACAGAGAAACACAAATTACAATACAGTTAATCAATCAACATGTTACTAGTAACTTAACAATTAAACACCTAAACAAACAATACGTACAAGTACTCTTACCTGAGGGGGTGAGGGGTAGGCCTACCACTACTTAAATTATAGAGCACTATATAACACAAACATTAATCAGACAATTACCTAAGACATTTAACTCAATAAAGGTTAAGGATACTTGTATTTCCTAAGAGGCTACAACTAACAAATCATGTGCACTGCGCACTTACACACAATATTATTTCTGTAGTATCGAGGCAAACCAGTAGGACAACGATTCAGCATGTAACTATACCTACGTACATACACATACACCCTGGTCAAACATTAATCACATCCACTTCCAAATAACCATTAAACTAACACAACATATGAGGGAGGAAGTAAACTCACTTATTTACGCACGACCGTAGTATTTGTGCCTGAATTGTGAGCCAGAGCGCCCCCACATGCTGCCCCACACCGCTGCCTCATGTTGCTGACAGCCAGAACAAAGGAAGGAGGTGGTACTTATAGACTAAGCCATAATTGGTAGTGAGTGAAGTCAGGTGTGTTTGAACCATGATTGGGAATGAATGAAGTCAGGTGAGAATGGTTGAGTCCCTGCCATGAGTGGGCCAGTGAAATAGTATGGCTCTATTCTACAACATATATATAATCAGTGGTTTTGTCATCAGCAACAACACATTGCTCAGTTTTGTTCCAGTAAGTTATGCACCATAATAACGTTTAAAAAAAATCTGCATGTATATATCTATGGTCCTGGTAGGCTTAAATTGACTTAACAGCGCCACCTGCTGTTGCGGAGTGCGAATTACAGGACATTTGTTAGAAAATTTACCTGCATTTGTGTGTGGATCTGAGAGCATTTGTGTGTGGATCAGCAAGGCGGAAAGTTAGTGCCAAAAGTCACGTGACAGTTTTTTGTACTTGTAGAATTTGTTTTGTACTTGTAGGATTTTTTTTTGTACTTGAAGGATTTTTTTCCGTACTTGTAGAATTTGTTTTGTACTTGAAGGATTTTTCTTTGTACTTGAAGGATTTTTTTTTGTACTTGAAAGATTTTAGTTTGTACTTGCAGGATATTTTTTGTCATTGAAGAAATACGTTTTTGTATGTGTGAAACATACTGTATTTGTTTGATAAGTAGGTTTCTTATTTGCAGAACAAAATGCATTAGTTTGTGAATGATGTTTTGTATTTGCAAACCACACTGAGTTTGTTTGTGAATCGTTGGGCGTGAGTAAAACCCGTTTTGTGTGTGTGAGGTTTTGGCATGATTCTAACTCCATACTTAATTGTCAGCACCGCATGATGCTCACTTTTTCTGGCTAAACTCCACTACCACGGCCCCTGGAAGGACCATCATCTGGCGGTGCCTGTAGCCGGCTCACAGTCACCTTTTGGCAACTAAACAACTGCTGCTGGTAGCCTGAGTCCCGGAGCTCTGTACAGGCTAAATACAACCAGCAACTGCTACTTGGATTTTATTTTCCATCGCACTATAGACTGTTCACGTTACAGCACTTTACTTAGTTTAAAATACTTTTATTTTAGGTATATCAATTATGGTCTATTGGTGACGTAACATTGATCACTTTGAGATAATAATAGCGAGATAAATAGATAAATAGCTAATTGATTATTAACACGTTAGCCAGCTAGCAAGCTAGTTCTTCTTCTAAAATGCCAAAGGATAACAATGAATAGGTAATGAGCGTGATTAAGCTGCTTCAGAGTGATTGATGTAGTCTATGTTTCAGGATGTGTTCTCCTTGAATGACAGCTCCCAGCCGAGAATGCTGATCCATGTTACACTCAGCGCAGCAAGAGATACTCACACCATGTTCACGCTGCTCAGGCCATGCTTCATTACCATGAAGGAGTTGTAAATATGAATCTATATGTGAAAAAAGCTGGTACTTTAACCATATGTTGAACTACAGAAAATAGTAAAAGTGAAACATCAGGGCCCGTGCAGTGTTTCTCTTCAGCTCTGAAAGTAGTGAGAAAGGCAGCATAAATTAATTTCCCTGTAATCTCTACACCCTGGCTGGCTGTCCCAAGATGTCCTCCTTGATTTAAAGCAACAGTGTAATGTTTATGTTGGCTGAAGAAGAGTATGCATCAAACTTGATGTGATGAATTAAAGACACTGCTGGATGCTGTTTACACACGCAGGTGAAAGCTCGCCGCTGTTTGATGTCAGCGCTTTGAAGGCAAAAATTTATCTTAAATCAAGATAAGAGTTTTTACATCTGGGGTTTGTGGAATCACTCAATACCACATTTTAGATATTTCTATGGGAAATGGGCTCTAAATGTCTGATAGCATGAGTTCACAACATTTTGTACCCTTGCATCTCTGCATTTATTTTCAAACAAAACAACTTACTGTATCTCTGTAGCAAAAACAAGGCTTCATTTGATGGTAATGGTATCATTTTCTACAACTTTGTCATCAGGGACATTGAAATGAGTAATCCTTTGGCTGCCAGTGTTGCTGTAGATAACCCCGTAGGAGTCCTTTCACAGCACTGTGTTTGAGCTGTTCAGAACCCGGTTCATGGGAAATAGGAGCATGCTTATTTTGAAAGTCATGCCTGATTTAAGTCACACACTGGGCCTCCTCTGCTTCATGTGTGACTCAAGCCATGAAGTGGGATGAAATCCATTTTGAATGCTCATTATTCAAGTTAGTTCCTGAAATATTCATGTCATGTATGGAACGTGTGAACGATATGTTTGCTGTTGCTCTAAAAATAAAAGATTTAACTCTCCTGAAATGAAACAGCTTGATGCACATTGGCATTATATCTACATGAACATGACAAATAAAGATTGCTTGCTTGATTAATTGATTGATTGAAGTGTGAAACGCAGTAAACATGTGCATATTCATTAAGCTGTTTGAACATACAGTATAGTAGCTACTTACGATTTGTCCCGCATTGCCAGACCTTCCTCCACAGAACGTGCTCTGATTTATTGGCATTTCTTTAAACCAATCACAATCATCTTGGGGGATGCTAAGCGCCAGACGGAGCAACGGTGCCTCTGCAAAATAGCCTCGGTAAGGAACTTGTTTTGGTGGAACGTGTACGTTCAAAAGTAGTTTTAGATGTGCAACAGAAAACTAAGATTGGACAGATAGCTAGCTGTCTGGATTTACCCTGCAGGGATATGTTAACCATAGTCCTCATAAATCCACTCGAGTTTAGAACGCGAACACAAAGAAAGAGGAAGGTCATCCGTCGGTATTTCCCGTGACACAGGAGCAAACCCGGAAATGAAACGATGTGTTCTCATTGCATTATAAGCACGTTTTAGAAATCAGGTGGATGGTGAGGGGGGAAGCATTCATGAAACAAAGATAAGTCAGTGCAGCATGTGGACTGACCATTCTGATAATATTGCCTACATTCTTTGATGCATGCTATGGAAAGATTTGGGTTTCTTCTGTCATTAGAGCCGAAGTACTGAGTTCAGTCACTGCTAAATGTATTAATACCACGCTGTGGAGAGATTCTGCCATCTGTGTTTAGTTAGTGAGTTTGGGGAAGGTTAGTGGAAGGCAGTGGGGTTCAGTCAGTGTAAGGAGAAACATCAGGGGTCCAAATCCACACAGTTAAAGGATAATTCAGATTTATTACATCTTTGGTCTCACTGAAGTAGTTTTGGCCTTCATTTCTGTCGGTTATGATAACACTGCACTCACTAAAGTAACTGCTGAGATCTGAACTGTCCAACATGGCCAATGAGCAATGAGACATGTAAATGAGCTAACAGTGTAACCAGATTATCAAACCACTTCATTTATGCTAGAAAGCTGTGTGCCCAACAACCACCGTAAGGATGCTATGTAAGTATGAATGGGTATTCTTTGGGACTATTTATGTGGGCGTTTCTGTATGTAGGCTGATTTAGCTTTGTTAATCCTTGCTGTAGAGAGCTCAAGCATAACTATGTCTAGAAAATATGCCAACCAATGTATTAGACAAAGCGAGTGAGGGGAGAGCCAGCGTTGAGCTATCATTTTCTTGGTTGCAGTTGAGCCGGCTAGCCACATTTTCCTCTGTCTTTTTTATTTATTCCAAAATTCATGCACCTTTTCACACTCCCAGACCAAATGCAGGAAACTTCCAGTTTGTTCAGGTTGACAGAACGTACAATACGGAGTGGGAATGACTTTAGAGAGGTATCTCTTCTGAGGAGTCCAATATGTCCTATGACATATGTTGAAGTGGATATACTGGTGATTTTGGTTCTTGGAACAGTGGAAAAAGTCCCAAACTGTCTCCCAATTAATTGTGTTCCCCTCAGGGCATAGCTCTCGCTCCCATTTCTTTACTAGTGGGAGCTCTCCTATGGATACTTGCATCAGTTTAGCATAAATCTTGGACTCTAATCCTCTCACAGGAAAATCAACAAACCATTTAATGACTGGAGTGCCTAATCCAGGTAGGGAATGAGTCCTTACCTCAAGTGAAGGAGTTCAAATACCTTGGGGTCTTGTTAGCGAGTGAGGGGACAATGGAGCGGGAGATTGGTCGGAAGAATCGGCGCAGCAGGTGCGGTATTACATTCAATTTATCGCACCGTTGTGACGAAAAGAGAGCTGAGCCAGAAGGCAAAGCTCTCGATCTAACGGTCAGTTTTCATTCCTACCCTCACCTATGGTCATGAAGGATGGGTCATGACCGAAAGAACGAGATCCAGGTTACAAGCGGCCGAAATGGGTTTCCTCAGGAAAGTGGCAGTCATCCGTGAGGAGCTCGGAGTAGAGCTGCTGCTCCTTTGCGTTGAAAGGAGCCAGTTGAGGTGGTTCGGGCATCTGGTAAGGATGCACACTGGGCACCTCCCTAGGGAGGTGTTCCAGGCACGTCCAGCTGGGAGGAGGCCTCAGGGAAGACCCAGGACTAGGTGGATGGATTATATCTCCAAACTGGCCTGGGAACGCCTCGGGATTCCTCAGTCAGAGCGGTTAATGTGGCTCGGGAAAGGGAAGTTTGGGGTCCCCTGCTGGAGCTGCTCCCCCCGCGACCCGACACCGGATAAGCGGACGAAGATGGATGGATGGATTTAATGACTGGGTAGGCCTCAAGCCTCCCCATGGCACTCCATAACATTTTAGGGCTGATCTTAAGTGAAGATAAAAGCAAAACAATGTCCTGGGGACCTCAAAACTAGCTCTCAGGTCACTGTCACTCCACTGCTTACAAGCAAAGGGTTTGTTACCAGACATTAAGTGTGTATTGTGCCATATTGGGGTATTCAAATGCCACTTATTGGTGTAGCGTAGCTGCTCCTCCACCTGTTTTAAGTTGGTCAATGTGTTGGTGATAATAGGGTCATAGGTTAGCATATACTTTGTTGGACACACCGGCAAAAGCAAGGTCTTGCAGTCTTAGACTTCCAGTGAGGTTTTGCTCTATTTCTCTCCATGGAATTGTAGATGAGGTGTCCATCCACACTTTGAGGGCCCATAGCTGAAAGGCTCTGTGATACATTTTAAGGTTGGGGGAGTTAACGTTTTGAGGACAGAGATCTAATATGTAATAGTCCACATTTGATTTTCCTATTCTGTTCTATCATTGCAGTGGTTGTTTTAATTCCAATTAGGTTGTTGAGTGTAGCACCTCTTTTGTTAACGTTTGATTTAATCGGTCTCAGTCGGGGGACAGACACCGTGGTTACGGGATTATGAATGGGTGATTGCTCCAAAGGGAGCACAGAGGGGCGTGTAGCGCTGTATCTCTGATTACTGATATTTAGGGCCCGAGCGCCGACAGCAGCGAAGGCCCTATTGAAACTGAAGGAATTATTAGGGCCCGAGCGCCGACAGCGGTGAAGGCCCTATTGAAACTGAAGGAATTATTAGGGCCCGAGCGCCGACAGCGGCGAAGGCCCTATTGAAACTGAGGGAATTATTGTTAGGGCCCGAGCGCCGACAGCGGCGAAGGCCCCATTGAAACTGAAGGAATTATTGTTTCTTTCTATTATTATTATTTTCCCGTCAAATGCATTGGCTTTTTTAGGGCCTTAATATATTCAAAAACTCACCAAATTTGGCGGTCGCATCAAGTCTGGTGAAAATGTACGTATTTTAAGGGTTTTGGGAATAGGCGCACAAAAATGGCTCGCTAGCGCCCCCTAGAAAGTTACGAAAATTGAGCCCCTGCAGTGCGTTTAACGTAGACTCACGAAACTTGGTACACATATGTAACATGATGACATTTCATCCGATCAACTTCAAACTCGGTCTGTGCCATCTTAAGATGTTAAATATGAAAAGTTGTTAAAAGAAAAACTTTTCGTCATAGGGCGTGGCCGTGGCAGGGCGGCCATTTTGTGTGTTTCGCCGCCGAAACAGGAAGTGGGTGTAACTCGAGTGTACGTCGTCCGATTACCTCGAAACTTTTCAGGATTCATAAGAGTCCAACCCTGAGGACAAATCAAGGCCGATATTTACTTTAAGTCATAGTGGCAACAGGAAGTAGGCCTAAAAGTCAAGGTGCTATACTTTAACGAACTCCTCCTAGAGATTTCATCCGATGGACTTCAATCTTGGTCTGTACCATCCCAACACCTTAACGATGAAAAGTTATTAAAAGAAAAACTTTTCGTCAGACGGTGTGGGTGTGGGTGTGGCGTGGCGGCCATTTTGAGTGTTTAGCGATGAACAAAGAAGTTGTTGTAACTTGAGTGTACGTTGTCGTATCTGCCTGAAATTTCTCACAATTGACAAGGGTTCAGGCCTGAGGACACCTACAGGCCAAAATTGACTTTTGGTCATAGCGCCCCCTGCTGGCAACAGGAAATCTGCCTTATATGACAAACATCATCCGATTTGCATGCAACTCAGAATGTGTGGTCTACGTGTGATACTGAGCCGCCCCCTATAATATGGCACTTACTCAGGCCCTTTCATAACATTTGAGCCGTTTAAGGTAGAGTCTTGTGTGAGGTGTCATTGAACTCAGCAGAGACTTCCTTCTTCATTGGTGATGGTTTGGCCCGCCCCCTATGTTTAAGCCACGCCCCCTTTCATACATGCTGACCCATTTAAGGTAGAGTCTTGTGTGAGGTATCATTCATCTCAGCAGAGGCTTCATTTTTAATTGGTGATGGTTTGCGGCGTCTGAGTGCCGCGCAAATGCACGGTCGCAAGGAGCCGTGTCCGCCGGTAACCGACGCGCGCAGAGGCGCGAGGGCCTGTCCATCGCTGCTCACAGCTTTAATTAGGACCCGAGCGCCGACAGCGGCAAAGGCCCTATTGAAACTGAAGAAATTATTATTAGGGCCCGAGCGCCGACAGCGGCGAAGGCCCTATTGAAACTGAAGGAATTATTGTTTCTTTCTATTATTATTATTTTCCCGTCAAATGAATTGGCTTTTTGAGGGGCTTAATATATTCCAAAAAAAAAAACTTACCTGTTTCAATCACTACATATGCATTAGCCACGCCCCTTTTCACAGCTAATGAACCGTATGACGTAGAGTCTTGTGTGAGGTATCGTTGAACTTGGCTGGGAGTTCCCTTTTCATTGGTGACAATTTGCGGTGTCTGAGTGCCGCACAAATGAACGGTTGCAAGGAGCGGCGTCCGCCGGTAACCCCGACGCGCGCCGAGGCGCGAGGGCCCGTCCATCGCTGCTCGCAGCTTTAATTTTAATTATAACTGGAATGATATAGCTGGTCTGTGGGTTAGCAGAGTTATTTGTAAAGGAGTGAGAGCTTTTGGGAGAGTGTGTCTGGTCACTGTGCTTGTGAGAGTGTTTACGGAATGCAAACAGTCAGTCATAGCTCTGATCAGAGATGTACAAAAAGATATCATTTGCAAATAATGATATTGAGCTGCTATTGGATTTAATCTGGACATTACAGATTTTATATTGCCTTATGGCTTGGGCTAATGGTTCAAGAGAGATTGCAAACAGCATAGGGGAAAGTGGGCATCCCTGTCGCGAGCCCCACTCGATGGGAAATGGCTAAGAATGCAAGCCATTGGTTGAGACTATGGCCGTGGGATTCGCATATAAAGTATTCACCATGTCAATGAATTTGTCCCCCAAACCAAGCTTCTCCGTTACTTGCCACAAGTAGTTCCACTCTAGGCGGTCAAAAACCTTTTCCGTGCTGCCATTGTTGGAATGTTTTTGGCTTCTTCTAATACATGAAATAGTCTGCCTACATTGTCTGCAGCATGACGCTTTGGTATAAAACCTGATTGGTCAGGGTGGACTACTTTCTCGATAAAGTGCTCTAGGCGGAGTGCCAAGACTTTGGAATAAAGCTTAATATCAGTCCCACTGAGGCTGATGGGCCTGAAATTTGAGCAATCTGTAAGATCTTTGCGCTTTTTAAGTATAACGGAAATTAGCGCAGTGTTGGTTTGTTGGTGAAAAGTACCCATCTCTATGGCTGAGGTTAAAGCTTGTAAAATGATAGGTCCTAATATGTCAAAATACTGTGGAAGAAGTTCTGATGGAATTCTATCCAACCCTGGTGTCTTCCCTTTTTTAACTGTTTCTAAAGCTGGTTCCTCTAACATTATAGGTTGACCCAGTTCTTCTGCCTCCTCTGGGTCAAGAAGAGGCAGGTTTAGTTCTTTTAGGAACTCCTGGCACTATGTTGGATCTGGGTTGCAGGAGGACTCATACAACTTTGAATAGCAGGATTAAAAAGTGGCTCTGATATCTTTAGGATTTGTTGAGATTCCTAGGTCTGTTCGGATGCTGTTGATAGTTCCTCTGGATTCGCTTTGTTTTAATTTCAGAGCAAGCAATTTGCTTGGTTTACAGACAATAAATAATAATTTTGCCTCACTCTGTGCATTATGAATTCAGCTCTCCTTCTTAGCAGATCATTTAGCTCTGTTCGACTTGTGAGTGTTGAGTGACTTGACTAAAAGAGTGTGTAGATTTAGAAAAACAAGTCTTAAGAGACTGCTTCTAAAGATTTACAGCGTTTTTCCAACTACACAATGCTTGACTCTCTTTTCCTCTTCAAGTTGACTACAAAGGAAGATGTGAAATCTCTAATAAATCTTTTGGTTGCCTGTCAAATAAAAGCAGGGTCAGAAACTGAGTCAGTATTGATTGATATAAACTCAGCCAGTTTGGCTCTAAATTCTGCATCAAAAGCGCCGTTCTGGAGAGGGAATTATTAAATTGCCACCTCCTAGATCTTTCTCCTAAAATATCACAATGGAATGTGGTTATCAGCGCAATGTGGTCAGACAGAATTGCTGGTTCTATTGCTATCGTGTGGAACATTGCATTAAGCTCACTGGAGCACAAAATATAATCAATGCGGGAGTGGGTGAGGTGACGTGTGGAAAAGAAGGTGTAATCCTTGCTAGTAGGCTTGTGCATCCTCCATATATCTGTAAAATGGTGGGATTCCACAACTGCTTGGGATATCAGTCTTGATTGCCTAAGACCTGAGCAATCAAGTCCTCCATGTTCAGGATTGCGCTAGCATCAGTCGCTATGTTAGCCACCGCCCTGTTAGCCGCTGCCATATTAGCAGATTACTGTGTCTGAGTAGGTAGCTTGCAGGCATTTCACTGAGTCACTGTGATAACAGATAAAACGATTTGGCGTCGAAGAAAAGGTAATAGACCTGGTTTTTCAATGAAATGCAGTGGTGGGTAAGGAGCTCTAGCTCTCTGCGACCATTGCGGTTGCTGGTCACGTGATCTCCTCCAATTGGACTAGTATTAAGCATGATTGCTGTAACCAGCAGCCACAGACTGGGCTGCAATGTAACCCTATAAGGCAAATGTGCATCATCAATTTGGTCTACTAAAAGAAAAAAAAATGGTAGGTACCCTTTAAACCCATCTGTTGTTGGCCATAAAACCAAAACTAACGAAGATATTTCTCTGTGGGTCTTTCACTACGAGCAACTCCTTTCACAGACAGTCTTTATCCATTGTTAACAGAGAAACATAGATTACAGCAGCCTGATTTTATGTATTTTTATGTATTTTTCAATACTAAATGTGAACCACTGCTCCTGACTTTGAGTATGTGTACGCAGGGGCGTAGCACAAAATTCTGGGCCCAGTAGAAAGGTATTCTCTATGGGCCCCTCCCCGCATCCACAGTTATTCATTCTAGCATCTTTTTGGGCCCTCCTCACATGAGGGCCCTGGGTATTCAGTCCCATTTCCACCCCCACTCCGACACCTGTACACACTGTGTGTACGTATCCTTTGCTGAAATCAAACCCCCAGCTCAAAAAAGGAAATGTCGCCGTCTCTCCTTTCTTTCGTCACGTACATCAACCTGCAGCTCGTAACACAGAGTTGACCAGGAACATTTGTCAGAATGCACATCCAGATGTAGGAGGAAACCCAGACCACCTGGCTCCTCCGGCCCTCTTTACCTCCCTGTGAGAACAGGCACTAGCACCAGCATGTTTTCAGTTTGCAGTAATATGTCTGAATGTGAACAACTGTGCTTGTTTAGCCGTTTCACTCCGGCTGAGCTCAGTTCAACAAACCAATCGTTGCTATTTGGGCTGGCTGACAGCAGCCTCTCTGCCCAGTCTTCACGCACACGGCACTCACTCAGAGCGGGCTGAGGTAATGCCTGGGTCGCAGGCCAGAAATCCCTGCTCAGAACAGGGATACCAAATCACATCTAAATTTAGAGGATTGTTAAGTAGACTCTGTAACAATTCCATCAATCAAACAGGCTGACTTCTCCCTCTCGTGTTTTACAAAAGAGGATTTTCTGCATTTTATTGCTGTGTTTCATGGGTTACGTCACGGCCGAGGCGCACAGGCAAAGAGTTCTGTGGTGTCACATTTTAGATGCCTAACTTCAACGTCATGTTGGGCATCCAGGTTGGTTTCTCTCTGAGCGCCGGCACACCAACCACTGAACCCTGGCTGAGAAGCTGCTTCAGCGCTCATCCTCCCAGTGTTTGGATACCTTGCTGTGGATCGGAGGTGAACACTATGAGCTTCTGGTAAATACCAAGCTGACTGTAAAATATTAGCCCTTCACTTTCAGGGTATCACATGAGCCTGCCTCAGGGCGTCGCTGAAAGCTCTTAATGCCTTCCAGCTCGCTGCAATGCCACTTTTCCCAGGAGCTGGGCTGTCTGTCAAACTGCTTTCTTTGAAAACAAAAAGAATTGGGCAAGAGACAAAGTTTTGACATTACAGAAAGGCATATATAATTATACATTTATTCAAAACAAGTTCATCTAAATAGAAAGACAGACATTGTATCGTTAAACAGCCAGGTCTCATAGATCACAGAACAGATAAGGAACTCCAGCAGGGCCGAACTGCTTCAGGGTACTGAGCTCATGTCTTCAACAACATTTGCAGGTTTTCTAGCAATATTGAGGCCATTTTCATTTTTCTACAGTTCAAAACATGCACATCTTTAGGATTCCAGGATTCAGTGATGTGGAGAGGGCATTTAGACCTTCATGATTGGAAATGAAACATTGAAGCTTTATTTTATGAGTTCCAATTATTCTTAATAGTTTCCTCTGAAGTTTCCTATGACGTCTTATTATTAGGGAAAACAGAGACAAAGCTTAGGCTGCACCATTTAAATAACACTTTTAATACATCTAAGTGAACAGCTAACTAATGAAAAATCCAATTATAAAACTTTAAATGAAAAGAAAATACAAGAAATCAGCCATAATAAAATAATAATATGGGAAGAGAGACAAATCTGAACATGGACTTCACTCAAATTGTTTGAATGTACATTGTTCAGTTATACGTGGGATGTCCAAGTCAAGGAGATAATGTGTGTTGGGTAGACAGCGCTGCGGAGGGACACTGGACTGGACAAGTGTGAAAACCACCATCAATGCTTTTTCAACGTTGTTGTGTTTATATACGGTGGAAAAAGAGAGTATTACCGGCAATTTCCACTGGATGCGGAACGTCTGCGGAACGTCGACGGAGTCATTAAGTTTCCATTAAAGTCAATCTGTGTATTTCCACTGACTGCGGAACGTCTGCGTCCCTACTCCGTCCCAGTTCCGTCAGTCCGCAGCCCTCCACAGCAATTCAGCACACGGCAGATAGTGCGGGACAGGAAGTCGAGCACATAAACAAAATAAATATCCGGTTAATTTTCAAAATAAAATACACCGTGCTCACGACGGATCATATTTCCCTGCACTACACCTTGAAAACACAGCACAGAGTCGTTTCCCCTCTACTCCTCTGGATGGAAACAAACTGTTGTTTGTTTTTTGGTTCTATTCTACCTGAATTTGCAAGAACTTGTGGGTCCTCGTGACTACAGCTGTCAGTCACGGCCGCAGCCGTTCCGCAACAAATCCGGACACGGTGGGTATTGACGGACGGCGGAGCACGCAGCCGGCACGCAGCGGAGCCGGTCCGCAGCCGTTACGCATCCAGTGGAAATCCCCGGTTAGAGGATTCGAAATGATCAGAGCTGCCGCCACTAAAAAAGCTAAGTTGATGAGATAGTTTCTGTTTTACGATCCTCAGTTAACAGTATTTCCTCTCCGCATTGACCTGTGGCATCTGCAGCTGATCTCTGCAGTATTTACTCTGAAAATCAGAAGCGTTGTGTTTGTGTCCATAGTTGTGAGACTGAGAAACCAGTTGGTTAAAGGTTTCAGGTCTTTGATTCTTAAAGGATAGACATTTTGGGTCCGCAGGGTTCAACAATAAGAGTTGCCTGATAGAAGTTTTTTTCAACTTTTGAAAACGGATGATTTCTGCACCTTTTTTTTAACATTAAAATGATAAATATCAATTGTAGGGGCGACCTCTAGCTCACCCAGTAGAGTAGAGTGTAAGTCCTTGGCGGTGGCCTATGCCACCTGTGGCACTTTGCTGCTACGTCATCCCCTCTCTTTCTCTCCCGTGTCACTATAAAATAAAGGGAAAATCCCCCAAAAATAAACATAAAAAAAAACTATTCTAATTCAAATATTAAGTTTTTACGTTTTTATGTCGATACAGCTCTACTAAAGATTTGATCCCGACTCATTTACTCACATTTCACTCATCATAGTCCTAATTAACTTCTAACGACTAAATGTTCCTTTCATTAGTGTATTAATACGCTACAAAAGACGCAAAATGACTAAAAATAGATGCAAAACCCCCACAAAAAGGGACACAAAACAACTCTCCTTGAAGGTTGACCATAGAGGTGACTCGACCAGACAGTTTCACCCGCAAACCAAATGTCCTGCACTGATGAGTGTGAACCTGCACTGGTGTGAACACACAGTGTGAGATCCGGCCAGATAACATGAAGCCTGCTGTGAAGGACCTCATCAGTTCTCACTTGCCGCACGCTCGTTTTGGTAGAAACCACTCCGTCCAATGAGCTCACTACTCTCAAATAACTCGGAGATAAGCGGGTGGAGGTAACAACCCAGCAAGCAAACAAAAACCTCCATTATAAATAGCCTTAAAGAGTGCTTCAGACAGCTGGGAGGAGGGAACACACACACACACACACACACACACACACACACACACACACACACACACAGCTGTGCATGTGGAGCGGCGGCCGGGCCGGGTGGATCAGGATTACCCCGCTGCTGAATCAAGCCTCCAGCGACCAGTCAGTGTGACTTATACAATATATCTTCTCTCATCTTCCCCGACAGGAGCCGTCCGAAGCTTGTTATAACACAACTACAAGAGCGTATGTATTTGGCTTCTTTTTATTCAGAGCTCCAGCTTTATAAAGTGAAGCAATCTGGAATAGCAAGAGCTAAAGCATAAATAA
Organism: Perca flavescens; assembly: GCF_004354835.1. Lineage (NCBI taxonomy): Eukaryota > Metazoa > Chordata > Actinopteri > Perciformes > Percidae > Perca > Perca flavescens. The sequence continues at coordinate 25,856,732 of NC_041351.1, read as the reverse complement.
CAGTGAAATAATATTGTGCTGTGTCATTCATAAAGGATTGCGAAGCTCGCCTGTCCTCTGCTTGACTTGTCCAATTCCAAGTTCTCGTAACAGTTTTTGAGCTTCACTCCTACTTAGTGATCAAAGTGTGGGAGAAAGAGATGAAGATATTTCACTTAAGTATGCATTGTGATACTGGCTTCAAAGGCATGCAGTATTAAGATTCATAACTGCGGCCTTTGGATAGGTAACTTAAGAAGTTGATAATAGCCTGAGCAGACGTTTGGGGTGATAATGCAAAGGTGAACTTGTTTTTGTAACTCAAGTTGGCGATTAGTCTATGTGTAGAGGAGAAACAGGTAACAGTAGAAATAAAGAAAAAAATGTGTTAAAAAATAGAGTGAAAAATAAGTGAGAAGAGAAGCAGAGTGAGAGTGAGGGGAAGACCTGTTGTCTGCAGCATTTCAAGCTCTAACATAAAACTAAACAATATTTGCGACCGAGGACTAAAACCAAGTAACACTTTATTGCCATGCAAATGAGTTGCTAGGAATTTGGTGCAGTGTGCTCATTACAAAAAAACAAAGCATTCATAGCAGGACAGTCCATACCCGTTAAAAGCACATGTAGACACATACAGGCACAACCCCCCACCCTTCCTCCCCCACAAATGCATACCATTTATCCCAAAATAAGCAGAAACCTTTTGAAACAGAGCCATGACAACATGTATGTATAAGCTAAACGATAATTTGTCAGGTGGACAGGTAAACTAATTGCTTTTACATTGTAATGCAAAGTCTAATTCAGTTAATTCACTCAGTCAAACAGTATCCTCCGCCAAAAATAGCAGCTCTGCAGAAGTTTCTTGACTTGTTGAACTTATCAGCAGATTCATGGACTAAACTGTTCTCTAATCCCACAGAAACATTGACAAACAGCAGCAGAAAACCCTGCTGCGACAAACCAGCATGTGAACATTTACAAAAAGGTCAGAGTAATGCAACATTAGCTAACAAAACATTATAAGAGCTGTGGGTTTGGAAGTAACACTAACATTACTTTCAGTTGGCTATCTTTTTGGCAGCAGAGAGCACATGGTGGTGATAATGCTAGGCAAGCTTCAAAAACGGGATGGAATTTGATTAAAAAATCAAAAGATGATATTAGGTGCCAAAATGTCAGTCAACAGAGCAGCGAGCCGCGAGACCATAGACGTCGGGGGCCAGGGCCCTGTAGACATCGGGGGCGAAGTCTCAGGACCTGTAGCTCCCAGGGGCCAGGTCTGGAGCCCTGTTGATGTTGGGGGCCAAGTCTGAGGCCGTGTAGACGCCGGGGCCCAGGTCTGAGGCCCTGTAGACGCCAGGGGCCAAGTCTGAGGCCCTGTTGATGTTGGGGGCAAGTCTGAGGCCGTGTAGATGCCGGGGCCCAGGTCTGAGGCCCTGTAGACGCCAGGGGCCAAGTCTGAGGCCCTGTAGATGCCGGGGGCCAAGTCTGAGGCCCTGTAGATGCCGGGGGTCACATCTGAGGACCCTGTAGAGGTCCGAGGCCTGTGTAGACCTCGGGGCCAGGTCTGAGGCCCTGTAGACGCCAGGGGCCAAGTCTGAGGCCCTGTAGATGCCGGGGGCCAGATCTGAGGCCCTGTAGACGCCGGGGACCAGGTCTGAGGCCAGCCAGCCCAAAACCAGAGGAGGCTTGTTTGTAGAAGCAGAGACGCTCAGGAGGAGCGTCTCTGCTGGGCTGATCCCAGGAGCCGGGCCTAATTAGAAACAACTGGTCCAACTTCACTTCAATGGCTACACAGATCTCTCTTTTTATGTTGCTTGGCTGGTTCCACGCGTTCATCAGCTGCACCTCCAGGCTCATCTCCATCTCTTAAGACTCCCCTGGCTGCGTGCTGTTTGTGGATTTCATGGATGGTAAAAAGAAATTTGAGGCCAGCCACCTAACTCCCCAATGTTATCTCTCTTACACACACACACACACACACACACACACACACACACACACACACAAACGCACACGCACACACACATACACACACACACACAGTAATGTTGCTATTTTCCGAGATCTCAGCAGTTAATATAGTAAGCAAAACAAAAGCATGATTTATAGAAACCCAAGTGGCAGAAGCATCTTTGAAGCATCTTTGAAGCATCTGTCCCATACGCTACTTATACTACTATCTTAATTAATGTACACATACACACATGCGCATGCACGCACGCGCGCACACACACACACACACACACACACACACACACACACACACACACACACACACACACACACACACACACACACACACACACACACACATACAGTGTACAGTTTAGCTGTAAAACACAAGTCTTTTCTGAAACAACAGGCTACAAACACACTTGTCAGGTCAAATCTGTTTCCAATTGGCCCAGAACTTTCATTTGTTCAGACCTCGCCCTGTTGCTTTGGAGAAACATGACATCATGGACCTGGTTTACTGTTGCTGCACTGTAGGTACCTCGTAGCGTTCTAATCTCTCACCCCTCTTGTGTTTGGAGTTGAGTCAGTTATCGTTAGCGATGAGATCACAGAGGGATCACTCTTTAGAGTGAGCAGTGCCACTGCCCGGTTGCTTGAATCCAACTATACAATGCTGACCCGGTGCACAGCATGATTTCTACCACAATGCAACATCCATACAGTGATTACACGTCTGGCAATATTGCGTTTTTGGCACACGTGAACCCAGACGTGAACCTCTCCAAGCTTTCAAGTCAATCTAATTCTGTCATCAGACCATCTCATGACGGAGTTCCTCATTCAATTGGCATCCGAATGTTCTCTTTCAGACAAGCACTGGCAGAGGCAGTTGCTCATATTTGAACCAGGTGATGGAGTTCCACCTCAATATTTCTCATAATATAGACTAAATAATCATGGGGCGATTTATCGTTGCTTTTTCGGCACAAGTTCTGCACTACGGATGGTATTACAGCTAGAAATTCCGCTTTATTTTCTCACCTGACATGTTTATTAATGAGATGTCTGTAGAAATATGATGATGGAGAGAATGAGAGAATTTGAGAAAGGGCTGTTGTGAAATTGATGTGGATAAGTACTGCGTGCGTGAAGGATGAGATTGCATAATATACAGTACGTAACAGAGCAGGCCTGTGCAGATCCTCGAGCCAGACACTTGCTGGTTATTTGACTCATTAAAGAAAACAAATCAAGCCTCGGCTGAAAATAATCTTCACTATTGACTACTGAACTTGTTTAACATTGTTGTAACCATAATCCCCGGAATTCACACGATATTCTTACCCTATCACCTACAAAATACATTCATATAGTAGTCATTTCCTTTCAAGGAAATGTCCCTGCTTCCTGGATTACCTTCATAGCCAACGGGTTGTCCAATCCACCAAGTGGGACATCAGTCATCCTGTATGCAGCAGGTGGTGGTAGCTGGTTGGGTTATATGTTGCAGGACTTGTAACTTAACCTCAGAGTCAGTTACTATGGTAACTGAGCCTGTGAACCTAACCTGGTCAGGAGCAGGCACAGTGCTCTTTCATTTCCTCATTCATTCATTCAGTCTGTATCAGGCGCATTTTAGCGCAGTTTGTTATCTGCATGAATAAAAAAAACAGGGTTGGTTTATTACTTCGCAGGGAGTTAAACATACGTCGGGAGATGATATTGAGGCCCCGACTATAGATGCATTTTCATTTTCAGATACTAGCCTACCTATTTGAGCGGTATCGTTTTTCATCCTAGTCTATCAGTTATGTAGCCTACATAACCTTATCCATCCTCATATCACTAACGTTACCCATTGTGGACATGCTCTTACATTCCAGATCCTTTGTGTCGCAATAAGTTTTTTTGCAAACGGCAGTTTTCTTTACAACATTGGTGATGCAGAGCATATTAGTAAAGCCACTGTATTGCAAAGCGCCATCAGAAGAGTGTTCTGCGCTCTGAAACGTGTTTTAAATGTTTTTGTAGTGTTCCCTGGACACAAACCAGTAAGAGCCATTAAAAAGGAGTTCTACAGCCTCCATTTCAAATAAAAGATTATGAATTATAATTCTGTTAATGATGGTGCTGCCGCCTCAGAATGGGATTAGTAGGCCTAGGACTTTAATAGATTATAGGTTCAATACCATTTCACCAGTAATATTATACTTATGATTAAATATGATATTAATACACTATATTGGAACTTACGCATTTACTCTAGCAGCAATTTTCTCCCACGCAAATTCTCTCTTTTGCAGCAGCTGCTGTGTTGCTTTTTTAACGAAATATATGTCCAAACTCGTATGCATGAGTATTTCCGCCGACCAGTTTGTGGTTGTTACCATTGTGAATCGTAGTATCATGGCTCCATTCATGCTCCCTTTTTATAGTGGTGGTGCACGCACTTACCTCTGAGTGTACCTACTCTGAGTTGATTGAACCAACTCAAATCAGCGGTTCTGGAACCGGAAACTCAGATTCAATCAGATCAAAATGACATAACAGAACAATTCACAGAACAAAACCAAAGCTGTGGTTCCTTTCGAGATGTTCTAAAACCAAAAAAGTGACAGGTTTAAAAATACAAAGAAAAGACATTAAGACGCCAAATGACAACAAAAGCAACACATTACAGTAAATCTTTTATTTACAGCTTGCTTTGCTGCCCCCAGGTGGACAGATAATCAACTAGTGCAGCTTTAAGTACAGAGAAAGATTGTGAACATTAAAAGACCTGTTGAATTTTCCAATAACACTTTATTTGAAGAGGTGCGCATGTGACTGACATGGCACCGTCATAACCATGACATGACACTGGTCATGAACATAAAGGAGTCCTTTTGAATGTTAATGACTGTTATTAAGTGTCATTTGGTAAATTATGACACTTTGAATGCTAAGTTAGCATTGTTTAAGATGTTCCTGTTATGACAACTTGACATCAACCAAGACTTCAATCTCTGAGCCAATCAGATGGATTTCTCTTGCCGACATGGAGGCTGACGGTGCGTGTAACGGCGATCTCCTTGGTGTGTCAGGGCCTCATGTCATGGCAGGTGTGTTGCTCAGGACCTACGAAAGCACAGTGTAGCGTGTGAAGTTGTTTGGATGAGCAGTTCTGGAGAACTCTCCGAGCAGCAATACCACAGGCCAAGCAATAGGCCTGTTCCCAACAGGGCCCTTTTCACTAGTTCTAACCAATGCGTACATATTACCCCAATTTTAGCTTCATTACACTGCCATTTTAGAATCTATTTCAATATTTGAATGATCACTTTTAAGGTACAGATGGGACTGGCCCCTGAGTACAATATGTCAATGAATGTTTAATCCCATTTAAGATCCTCCGGTGGGTCCCTTTCAGAGATCTAGACTGAAAACCAGGGACGGCCGGGCCTTTGCTATCAGGGCCCTGTCGCTCTGGAATGATTTTTTGAGAAGGTCAGGCAAGCCACAACTTTGTCTTCTTTTAAATGTGCTTTTACTTAAATAATGATTTGCTGTGTACATTTTGGATCATCAATAATCAATTCCAATTTTTTATATTTTAAATATCTTATAAAATACTTATACTGATTCTTACTTTCATGTTCTTTTATTTTATTGTCATTTTATAAGATTCAGTTTTTATTTTTGCTTTTGGCCAGCACTTTGTAACTTTGTAAGAGGCTACAGAGGCTTAGGTTTACTAAGAATGAGTAATATATTCACGTTGCGGTGATTTATAGTCTTCTGTCTCCAACTGGACTGCACAAAAAGAATCACAATGAAAAATGATATAATTCTTGACCATCATTGTAATCACGTAACACACACACACACACACACACACACACACACACGCACACACACACACACAGTGTACAGTTTAGCTGTAAGCTTAAACCTGTTCCAGGCCAAGTGGAGCTTTCCCAGACAAATGGTATCAATATGCTTCCAGTCATTAGAGCACATTGTTGACTGGGATGCCAGGCTGTAGAGCCAAGCTTGCTGGGACCCCAGTCTTAAATCAAATGACCAGCTTTCCCACTAATGGATCTACGCTGTGTTTGCCACTGGATGAGAAGACACATTTCAGACGGGGCGTTTAATGGTTTAGACAACTGTGGGTAGTTTGCAGGGATGATTGAAAAGGTTCCGGCCTTCTTTTTCCCCCAGATCTCCCCTCCCCTTTTAAGGGGGAAAGAATGAAAAACAAAACAACACATTCTCTCCCTTCCTCCCACTCACATGCACACCCGTCGAGAGAGCGCACCGGAGGCATCCAACAGAAACACCAAACCGAAATAGAGCTGCTATTTTGGTACGGACTGGCTATTATTTTTAGAAAAAGTGACATGCGCTACGTTGAATTACAACATCATAAGGTCACTCCATACCCCCTCTTTTCAGCCTTCTATCCTCCAGCCTATGACTCACCACAAAGTATGTAGTGACGTAACCCATAGTATCCACCCCCAAGTTCGCATCAAGAATTTGATCTGCGGCTTGTTGACCTGATTCAATCAGAGGGGGGAACTCTTACCATCCACAGAAATCTGCTTCTTGTTTAAACAGATGGTTTGATATCACTGTCCTACAGGTGAAACTAGCAGTCTGATCAGAATGCCTACTAGTTCAGATTGGTTTGTTTTACGTTTGCCCATCATGGACCAGCTCCACGACTTTCCACCATTAACACTAGTTTGCAGCATGTGAGTGAAATGCAGCGCTGAGGACAGGATAATGTGCCAGGCTGAGACATAGTGAAACATGCAGAAAACACATGCTTCCAATTTCTTACTCACTTCAAGTGTTTCATCCAACCAGTGATGTAGTTTGAAATGAAAAGGTGGGTAATCTCCTGGCCTTTGGTCGGTGATAAGCATTTATGACCATGTTCATTTAATAAAAATTTGTATTTAAATAGAACATCTCTAAAGTCCTAATTTACCAAATGTTTTAACAGAAACTCATAAGAGGGAGAATAAAAGGAGATTTAAAAAATATATGTAAAACAAAAGGAGGTAAAAGACATTACAATCACAGGCAAGACTGTAAAACGTGTTTAAAGATATGGCTATAAAAGATGATAATGAATATCTTACTTGAAGTTCATCTGGCAGCAACTTCTACTGTCTTCAAGCCTCCCCCCTTCTGTCTGGGGTAAAGGAAACTAATAGATCTGAAATATATCAGACAGAAGTGCTCGTCATCGCCCAGTAAATGTTTTAGCTACGATAGCGACATGGCTCTATGTCTCTACACCTACCCGATTGGATTGGCACAATATTTTGTACAAACATTCCGGGTCCCGAGAGGATGAAGCCCACTGACTTTGGTGATTCCCTAACTTATCCTGTAGCGCAATTCCATGTTTGTTTTGCTGTATTCACCACATTGACTGCTGCTGTATATGAACGTGGCTGGCTGTGTAGGCAGGAGGTTGGGTGGATGGGTTTTTAATTCAAAACACCATCTTTTTCCTAAACTTAACTAGTTGTTTTGGTGCCTAAACTTAAAGGACAATTCTGGCGCAAAATGAACCTAGGGGTTAATAACATATGTGTACTGAGTCAACCGTACTCTGGGATATGTTTTCATGCTAATCGAATGTGTCTCTAGCTTGAAACAAGCTAGCACAAACCGGTGATTAGCTTCTAATGCTAGCCTTCAGGGGCAGAGGGTAAATCGCTATTTCTACACCACTAATAAGGCTCAAAATAGCACCACACTTCAACGGTAGCATAATGAGGGTCCCTACATGTAAACCGAAGCATTGAGAACTTTTTAAGTGTACAGACAGTTTATTAAAAAGATAGATTATAAATTAAAAGCGTTCATGTATACATGTGGGCGCCATCTTGGAAAACAGTCATGACCAGTCGAACGACAAACACCGTGCAACCAGTAACCAGTAACATAGCTCAAACACGACATTCGTGGTTGGACTGGTCATGACTGTTTTCCAAGATATATACACGAACGCTATTGTCTTTATAACGGTCGACTCGCTACACATACGTATTTTATTAACCCCTAGGTTCATTTTGCGCCGGAATTGTCCTTTAACTTTCGTCGTAGCATAATTTAATAATTTTTCATCACCGTAGCTGGTGTCACAGAGCTCTGTAGCAGCCAAACACATCTACTAACTCCCACTGATATGACCGAGTTTTGACGGAGGTGTGTAGCCAGTACCACGAAGCTCTGTAGTGGCTTAAACAGCTAGCAACTGCCGCTCGGCATCATGGAGCTCCTAGCCATCACGTCTCTTAGTTACGATATCTTACAATTTGGTGTGCATACATCATATGGACCTGTTCATGAGAATGTGTTGCACTGAGAGAATGTTAGCATACTAATGTAAGAATTTAGTTCAAAGCACCACTATTCCTGAATACAGCCTCACAGAGCTCGTAGCCTGGTCCAGATCACATTCACACAGTTACCCCTACATTCTGCCAGGTGCGTCAGCAATCGTAGCAACTCAAGACAATGCTCGGGATCCCGCCATCCACGACACAGCACATCCCAGCAGTGTCCCGGAAGCAACTCTCTGCTAAAAATATGCACTAGGTCTAGGACTTTTGACCAGGGTACTCTATGTAAAAGTCTTATCCCAAATATGATAAAAAAAACAGTATAAGAATGTCTTAAAGTTAAAATATTGTACTGGTTGGCACATGATTATGTCAGCAAGTAATAGTCTAAGAGACATTTCCATTGATAGTGACACTAGCAGCAGGAAGGAAGTCCCTGTCAGATCTGCATCATGCAAACCAGTGTGGTGGAAAGCCGTGTGCTTTGCATGCCGTCCAGTTGTTGGACATGTGAGCAGGCAGCAGCGGTGTGAGGAACTCTGGGTAATTACTGTACAGGAAATTGGACATAAGATGTTTGAATCATCGCGTATCTGAGGTGAGTTATGGACCGATCCCACAGTAGTGAAGTAGATTAAAACAAGTGAATCCAATTAGTGTTTATGGAAAGCAGCTGTTGGTGAGTGAAACTCTGAGCTCTGCTTGTCTGTATAACTTGATGGCTATTTGAGTCTTTCATTTGTGCACAAATACAGATTGACATGCCAAAAGACTTGGAAAACCTTCTGGCGTGTGTTGTGTTGGGTAGAAACTGAGATATTAGAGGCCTAGGTACATGTAAAGAACTGACGTCAATTGTCTTTCTTTTTTCGTCCTGGTTAACTCACGCTCTATTAGGGTATTCTGATGTCATAACAAAACGATAACTCGCCTCTATGGATTTACAGGAAAACAAGGTTAGTGTTTGCTTACAGTCGTGAACAAACCCTCTTATCCGTGTGTTTATTTACGTACACTGAATCAATTCATCTGTGATACAGCCAACAGTCATGTTCTGGATAAGCTTTCGTTTCAAAACATTTGGATTTAATTATCATGGGGATATGATATCCAAACAATCTGGTTTCTTCCATTAATAACATGATTGCAGCATGGCAAGGCGAGCTAAGGCCGCAGCGTTTTCATATATTTTCATGGATTTGGAGCTTGTTTACTTACTATTATGGGCATGAGGCAAAACCCAATTTAGAGTAATGATACAGTTTACGTTTTGGAGTTTAAAAAGATCTGCGAGGAAGTGTCCTGGTTCCACAGCCTGCAGGATCCCAACGGAGAAACAAACATTACCCGTGTGACTTTTCCACAATGAAAGGCTTCTCGCTTGCTTTGGCCGTTTGCAGGTCATCGCCGTCGACGCGAGGAAAAGGAAAGCAGCCAAAGCTTTAGTATAACTGATAACTGAAGCACTGTACATTGAGGAAATGTAAGCAGTGTGTTACTTTACAGATAAAGCTCTGCAGAGCATGATGTCCTATTTATAGGCATTAACCATGGTGCAGTTTGAGTTGCAGGCTCTGGAGAAGTGTTTTTCTCCTCCTCCAGATTACAGTTTTGGACAACAGGGCTGCACTGTTACTTTTGGCACCTGCTTTTTGATTTAGTTTGAGTCTTTACATAAAAATGTATATAAGTTTGTCACATTTTAGTCATTCAAGTCTAGATGTATTCAACAAAAGCTAGTTTTTTCGTCATTGACATTTTAGAGGCTACAGGTGTTGCCATCTTTCCTGTTAACAGTTACCATGGTTATATAGTCTATTGTAAGGTTTATCCACGACGATCCACTTCTGGGATTGTTCTGGTGCTGCCAGAAATTCCGCCAGATGTCCGTTACCTTCCTCTTTCTTTGTGTTGGCGTTCTAAACTCCAGTAGATTTCTGAGGACTATGGTCAACTGCTCCTCAGATCTCTGCAGGGTAAATCCAGACAGCTAGCTAGACTATCTGTCCAATCTGAGTTTTCTGTTGCACGACCTAAACAACTTTTGAATGTATACATTTCACCAAAACAAGTTGCTTCCCAAGGCTATTTTGCAGAAGCAACGTTGCTCTGTCCGGCGCTTAGCACCACCCAAGACGATTGTGATTGGTTAAAAGAAATGCACTGGCCACCCTTAACCTGCTAATTAACTTGCTGATTCTGTCATCTTGTTTATTTCACTGTTAATTTGTAACGATGCCCTTCCATTGGGGATTGTATTCTGAGCTGCCGGTGTAATACCTCAGCTGCTTTGCAGCGTTATCTCTCTCTGACAACTCTCTCTGTTTGGTTTCCCTCAGGACACACTCATCTTCACCTAAGACTCACATGTGTTGATGTTTCCTCCCTTTTTCCAGTCCTGTGCATTAGTCTGGCAGTGTGTCGGCTGAACACTGACGTATAGATGAGCATAACCTGACTGCTATTTGAGTGTGATTAGGGCATCCAAACAACATGATACTGATATATGGGTCATATAGTCAGTCAAACTGTAGGCGGTATAATGTATACAGTCTGAGCATGCGCAATAAAAATGAATACACTGCATGTACAAACTGCTCATTAATACAAGAGTTGTTCATGAATTTGACATTGGTACACAGTCATTTTTTCAGAACAATATCATTAAGCCAGAAATGTTGCTTAAACTGGTATGCAGATCATTGTGTTGAGAGTGATCATTTACAGAAATGTCAAACTCTTCAGGACTCTATGTTAAAATATGCATTACATATTACAGTCTTTAGACATGTATCTTAAATTACAAAAAAAGAAAACCTAGTTTCTCACTCACCTTTAACCTTTAACTTTTGTTTTGTGTATTTGAAAATTCATATTAAAGAAGACACTTAAACGGTTGCAACACCAATGCACATGCACAATAAAAAGAACATCAAGGATAACACAAAAAAGTCACTGGACGTATTATTGCCATTGTGGTCCTTAGTTAGATGTACTGTATAGAGGTGTGTGTGTGTGTGTGTGTGTGTGTGTGTGTGTGTGTGTGTGTGTGTGTGTGTGTGTGTGTGTGTGTGTGTGTGTGCATTCCAGTGCATGGACATGGTGGAGTATGGCATTAGTGGTATATAAAAGAACAAAAAACATCATTAGAAAATATTTACGTTGGGTATTAAGGCATTATTCTGACAACAGGTTAAAGGTCACACGTCCTATTAAACTTAAACTGGTCCATTAAATGAGCGACATACAGCCCTGCCTTTAAATATGCTTTCTAAAAGCAGTGTTTCTCAGTCCAACTGAGCCCAGATAGCTCAGTTGGTAGAGTGGGCATCCATACATGGAGGTTTGCTCCTTGACGCAGCGGTCGTGGGTTCAGCTCTGACCTGCGGCCCTTTGCTGCATGTCATTCTCCCCTCTCTCCCCTTTCATGTATTCAGCTGTCCTGTCAAATAAAGGTCTAAAAATGCCCCAAAAAATAATAAAAACAAAAAAAACATCACTGGTTTGTAGTCGGTTTAATGCTATTAGGAAGCTCATTCCAATCGCAGACTCCCGATTATCTGAAAGAAAGTGATTCTTCCAGCGCAACATCTGCTGCACTGGGCCTGGTGTTGTGCCTGTGAGCCTCTCTGACCTCCGGGAAGAAGTTTACTACATATTTTGGGGCTACGCCATTTACATTTTTGTGAACCGGACAGAATTTTAACTGTGTCATTCTGGACTCCACAGGGTGTTAGCTTAGCTGCATAGAGTGGTTCCTCTAAGAACGCTCTGATCAATTTATTTTGGGAGACCTGAAGTCACTTTTGGTTTTATTGGCCCTGGTTTTGAAATATCTGTCTTTGAGAATTCTGGCTCCACTCCAACACAGTGGCTCTTTGAGGCTGTACTTGCTAAATGCTAACATCAGCATGCTAATATGCTACAAAATGGCAATGTTTAGCATATTCGCATCTTAGTTTAGCGTGTATATAAGCATAAGTATAAGCACTGAAGAGAATGTACAGCTGAGGCTGACGGGAATGTCATTAGGTTTGCAGGATGCTGGTCACATTTACATTTTGATCTGATGATAACACAAGATACAGTCAGGGATCAGCAAAGTTTTTACAATTCAAATCAGTCATCCATGCATCCATCCATCCATCCAGTAGTTGTTGAGACATTTACTCTGAACCAAAATGTTAGATGATGGTGTGTGAGATGAAAAGTTATCAGCAAGGTGCAATTTGAGAAAGAAAACAAATTTGAGAAAAAAAGAGGGGGTGGGGATCAGATGTTTTGTGATCATGCACAACAAAACATGCAATAATTAATTCCCCCTTTCAATACCATGGATATAGATCCCCTCAGCCAGCCATGGCAAAACACTTATTTATCAATTTCAATATTCAATGGAAACTATGTGAGTTCACTATGCGGCGAAAACAAAATACTTTAATCCAGGAAACGCTTGTTCGTTCCTCTGGAGTGTTTTAATCCAAACCACCATCACCATCATTTTCCTAAACTTAAAGGTGCCCTGCCACACGTATTTTATTACGTTGTGATGATGTCTGAAGTTCTACAATGGACTCTGTAACATTTTTTTGTCGAAAAAATGCCTTAGTTACCTTGTTTCAAGCCATTCTAGCGTGGTAAAGAAAGCATGCAGGAAGACTCAGCTCGATTTGTGCCAGTTCTCATTAATATTCAACGAGCTAAGCTGCTTGACTCTGATTGGGTAACAGCTAGCCAATGAGAGCCTATCAGCATCCTTTACCCAGCGCAACTTAGCGAGCTCATGAATAGTAATGAGCTCAGGCAACACCATGTCAGACTGACCAGCTTTTGTAATTGGCCTGATTTCTCCGCTTATTTTTTTTTCTTGGCTAGAGCTGCCAGAGGAGGTAACAGTTAATTTTCACATTCACGGCATAACACAAACACATATGGACCTACCATATTTAAAAAAAATACAAGTAAAAACAGTTTTGTGTGGAAGGGCACCTTTAACGAGTCATTTTGGTGCCTAAACTTAACTGCAAGCGCCACATGATGCTCACTTTTTCTGGCTAAACTCCACTACCACGGCCCCTGAAAGGAGCGTCATCTGGCGGTGCCTGTAGCCGCCTCACAGTCACCTATTTGCGGCTAAAGAACTGTTGTTGGTAGCGGCTAAATACAACCAGAAACTGCTGCTTTTGATTTTATTGTTCTATGGCACTATGTGTTTACATTACAGAGCTTTACTTAGTTAAACAATACTTATATTTTAGGTATATAATATATGGTATATTGGTGAAGTAGCAGTGATCACTTTGTGGGGGGGATACATTTTGTCCCCACTGGGGATAAAAATAATTCAGCAGAGGCAGGGCTATGTAGACCAGAAAGGGGGAAATCCCACACATCCCCCCCAGAAAACCGCACCCTGGTTATCAGGGTTGATCCTCTGGGGACTGTGAATGTCTTTCAGTGTGGACCAAAGTGATGGACTGACCAACCAACATTGGCATTGCTGAAGCCTTGTAGCTAGCATGGCTAAAAAAACATCAACTTTCCATAATTAACAGCTCTGGTAGCCTGAATCCACAGACCTCAATATGACCTCATTGGAACTAATTTCTACCAAATAAATAGTCCCAATGAAAAGTGTTGATGGAACTGTGGAATGGCCTCAGTAATGTAAACATTAAACATATTGCTGCTGATTCTTCCCTTCACTGTCAAAGAGTATGTCCAAACCTATGGAGCTGCATAGGTGCTTAGAAAACCACAAAAAGTTCAAATTAAAGCTGTTTTGCATAAAGGTGCATGATTTACATGTAGTTATGTTGCCTTTTATTTCCCCTTTCACCAACTGTTCATGCAGCTGAATGCCACCCAGGCTGGCTGCATGTTACTGCTTTGCTCGTGAATTAGCACTTGGACATATTGTACCACATGTGTCCAATTAGAGTTCCAGTAATCTGAATTGGCACACACATCCTACATAATTTGGGTTGCTGCAATGCAGCCTATGGCTTTCCTATGATGTCTAATTAAATTGTAAGACACGAGTAATTGCAATAATAAGTAATATGTTTAGATTATGCAGAAGTTGGTCCAGATGTAAAACATCTGTTGTGATGATGCAGTTGTGCTTTTGTTGCTTTACATGGTAGTGTGAGAGCTGCTGTCAAGTGTGTTCATATCTCTGATGTAAATTCCAGGCTGTAACAGTGTATGTGCTAATAGCCACATCTCTCCCCTGCCTTCCCTACAGATTGTAAATTCAAAGAGAAATGAACTGCATTGTCCCATGTAAAGCAGGGAGTGCTTTTGGCCTATTGGCAGATGGAGTCACACAGTAGCATTATTGTATGGTGGAACAGCCATGAGGCTGATCAAAGACAACTCTCACTGAGTCGGGACGTTATCAGGGAATTTTTGCTTTACATGTCTCGTATGGACCAATATATACTGTACGAGAGAATGCCTCCTGCCCAGTCGAGTAAAAACATCCAAAAGAACCCACAGCAGGGCAGCCGAGGCTAGGAAACAAGAAGGCTGCAGTCTAGTCGGACATTTAGGGATTCAGCATCAAGAGAGTGAGGGAGAGTAATGATATCAAACTGGAGATAATCTGCACAGACCAACGTCTGACCTGAGCCAAGCTTCTGCAAGCACACAGGTATGTCTTCAGTGACGAAGCTTATCCTACACGCTATATGTGTTTTTGTTTCTACTCTTTTCTCTGTCAAAGCTTAAAATGAAATCTTAAGATACACCTGGGATGAGCAGGAGCCTTCTGGGGCCTAATATGGGCACTGAGCTCCAATTGGAGGGGTCAGATTCTGATGTACCCAGGAAAAGATTTGGAATGAGGCATCAAACAGAAGGAGATAGTGCTACCGACAGATCTGGCAGGTTAAGCAACACATTTGCGAACTTTAATGAGTTTATTCTGCTGCTGTGCGCAAAATGGTTTTAAGATGTCATTATGAATTCTTGAGGCGGAATCTGTCTGATACTTTGGTGAGTTTGTGACACGGCTTAAAGGGATTGAGTACATGAGCTGTAATCCATATTCAGACCGAGATTATTCTCGTCTTTCTAACCTTTCATTGACATTCATACCTGTGCAAAGCATGCGCAGCCGCTGCTTCGCTAAGACTTCAAAGGCTCGGATAGAATATTGTTGCGCTGTACATGACAGGATCATGTTTGCTTTAGGAAACAGATTGGGTGAGCCTGCAGTTTATATTGAAAGATCAATACAGGCAGCTACATTTAGCCTCTAATTAATCACACTGACAAAGAACAGACACTATTTGTCTCAAGACTTCATACGTTTATATTTTTGTTATCAAGATCCAGCCACTGTTCATCACGAGCCACAAATATAACCCTGACACGCCAAAATGAAGCCATGCAGCTGGCGAGCTGGGACAGGAACATGGTTTCTAGTGATGGATCAGTCAACAGCTCATGTGGATAGTACTCTTCAGAAAACTATTCCAGTTATATGGAATATTTCAATGACATAACTACAAAGTGAAACATTGTGAGCTGAGGATATGTCCTTGTCATGGACAGCACTTTTCTTCATCCTGACTATAATCCTTAAAGGAATGTGCCACCTTTACTGTGGATGTCCAATCAGTACTGATGGTACATGCAGTTTATTGAAGAAAAATGAGTTCCCCAGTGTGTGCTACTTTGACTGAGACAGTGAGTTCTCCTGCATGCAGAGCCGTGGCAGCTGTGCCTACATGTTCCAGGATGCATTGCTCTCTTAGCTTTTTTAGTTTACAAAATAAACTCAGATTTAAGGAACGGCGAAAGACTCGGTTGGTTATGACCGCCTCCTTCCCGCTCCAGAGAGAGAGAGATGGAGAGAGGGTCTATGGTCTAATCTTTAAATTAAGATTATTTTATGTGTTTATTTTTTAATGTGTAGAGCTTTTAAAATATATGTTTATGGTGACATTAATATACCTTTACAAGTAGTTATGTCTCTCGTTGTATTGGTTTGTCGTTGTATTAGTCTATATCCATGACGTTCCACTTCCGGGATTGCTCCGGTGCTGCTGGAAATTCCGCCGGATGCGTGTCTTTTTGCCGTTGTTCATTTCCTTCTGCTTTTTCTGTGTCGGCGTTCTAAACTCTGGTGGTTTTATGAGGACTATGGTTAACTGCTCCTCAGATATCTGCAGGGTAAATCCAGACAGCTAGCTAGACTATCTTTCCAATCTCAGTTTTCTCTCACCGAACTATTTTGCAGTGGCTCCTTTCGGAGCTTAGCACCGCCCAAGAGGATTGTGATTGGTTTAAAGAAATGCCAATAAACCAGAGTACGTTTTTCTCCCATCCCGGAATGCTGTGTGGACTAGCCAGACCTTCGGGTCCGGCAAAGCGAGACTATCCTTGTATGGACATAATGCGCAAAGATATTGAATTTGAAAATATCTGGATTATGTTTTTTTTTTGTTGAAGGAACATAGACTAATGACATCATTTTACCATCATTCAAGACACACAAATGACCTCACTCATTTCCTGAAAAGAAAAAAATGCATCAATGCATGGATTTATCTTTTTAATCTAACAATATTTCCTTATTTAAAAGTGTCTGTTACCCCTTGCAGTGACTTTGAATTAACCAGACAGTGAGGTGGCTTTAACATTGACTAAAAGCATATTTGGCATAATGATTAAATGGCTATGACTTTCCTTAACATACGAGTAGATCAATAGGATGATATAGGCCTTCCACTCTAATGACTTTAAACCTGGTGGGCATAGTAATGTGCCCAACCATCTGGCCACAGTAATGGAATACATTGATATATCACACATGCTGCAAATACATATACAGTACAGTGTTTCCAATGGGATTCAATGTGTATAGAATGGGATTTAATTGGATAGTGAGTTAACCTGAGTTTAGACACTCATCTCACTAATCAGATTCAGATTTTGTATGAAAAGACAGTGACAAGCTATTCTTTTCTACAATTCTACTTTTTTTTATTCTGACTTGGCAGAACAAGGCTCCCCTTTCCTGATTAGACTTTGGGTGTTGTAATGCAACCTTTCCTGAAGAATGTAATGACCTCACACATCATACAGATGTTCTCAATCAATATTTGTTGATGTCAAAGCCCATTAGTTTGCTAATTACATTTGCATAAACATTTCACCGTTTTATATTTACTATGCTAAATTGGTTTTCATACAGTTTACGTACGGTGGCCCTCAAGTGCTCACACATGTTTGGTGTAAATACTGTTTGGCCTAAGTAACAATGCATACACATACATCCACAGCCAATCACATGCTGTAAGAGTGCTTATTCATGACCACACACGCATATGCAAACAAAATATCAGAGCCCGCACTAAACAGCTTGCATTCCCCACCAATGACTTGCTCAGAGAAACAAACATTTATGTGCCTTCATAGCAGGCCAACCCTGTTTGTTTGGTGGACACCCTGGCCTGATGTAAACAAGCTATTACACTTTGTTTAATGAAAGGTATGATTTGGACATTTTAAGAGGGTTGTTCTGCTTGTAGTCCTGTGTAGCCGCAATTTAGTACTTCTAAATGGCTGTGGTTTGGCTGGCTGTCACAGGGAGAGCCACATAATTAAGTAATTGTTGAACCTGGCAGGAAAGGACTTGATGCAATGAATGCGCTCTCTGGCGGCCAGTACATTCAAAGACTTTCATTATTTTTTAGACTTTTATAAAGCCTTACATCATTGTACATGGTTTTCTTATAGAATGTCTCAAGCTGTTTGGTTTTGGGTCAACATTTCTAGAGATAATTGATATGTTTTATAAGGGAATTATTAGTTAAACTTCAACAGATCTCAAAGATTTGATATAAAGCGGGGTGTCCGACAAGGTTGCCCTATTTCGCCTTTTTTATTTATTTTAATTGAGTTGTTGTCCATGAATATTGATAAGATTCACATTGTATCTCAACATACCAATATACTTTCATCTTAACAGAGATGAAGACAAGCAAGCATGAGACAGTATGGATGGTTATTATTAATACAATGTCAATTCATTTTATTATAAATACGGTAGTTAACTAGTCTCACATTGCCAGACCTAATTCCTAACTCCACAGCGCTGCAGGGGAGGCTAGTCCACACAGCATTCCTAGATGGGAGAAAAATGTGTTCTGGATTATTGGCATTTCTTTAAACCAATCACAATCGTCTTGGGCGGTGCTAAGCGGTGGCCACGGTGCCTCTGCTAAATAGTCTCAGGAAGGAACTTGTTTTGGTGGAACATGTGTACGTTCAAAGGTTGTTTTAGTTGTGCAACAGAAAACTCTGATTGGACAGATAGTCTAGCTAGCTGTCTGGATTTACCCTGCAGAGATCTGAGGAGCAGTTAACCATAGTCCTCAGAAATCCACCGTAGTTTAGAACGCCAACACAAAGAAAGAGGAAAGTTTAAAAATTCAATTAAAATTAAAAATCCATTCCATAATATTTACAATGCTAACCATATTAGTTTAGGGTGTTAACTGGCTAGCAATTGCTGATTGAAAAGAAAGAGATGTAATTGCAATATGTCAGATAGTTGCAGATACTATAGTTGGAGAAGCTAAAAATCAAATAATAATTAAAAAAAATCCAGCTGAGTTAATTTATACAAATTCAAAACCACAAGTTAGTGTCAGAAGTCTTTCAGATTCTCACAGCACAGCTTCTATTTTCTTAGATAAATTGAAAAAAAAATTCTAAATTGAGAGCCAGAGGCATTCCAGCAGCTTCTGTGGAGGCCTTCTTTTTCACAGCAGACATTTCAGCTGCATTAATTAATGATGGCTGCATTTCTCTCAGATGTGTCTCTTCCAGGGCCCTAATGTTGTCAATGCTGTAGTCTTCCTGGGATTCTTACATAGAAGAGAGCCATTACTACATTAATATTGGCAGAACATTAACATTCATATTGTTGTGCTATTCCTGCTGTGACATGTTTTGCAGTCTTTCTGAATGTATTCAGTACAGGCCCGGATTGAGAATTCCTTGAGTCATGGGACTGGGTTGAAATCATAGTTGAATATCATGGATGGTGTCCCTAGGCTGTCTGCACTCGCAGCTCACTCTTTTTGTGTATTTATTCTTTCATTGACAAAATGCATCATACAAAGAATCAGGTAAACAATAGCACGTAAGCATCAAGAATAATTCTTAAACATATGTATAAAAACGAAATAATACAAACAAATATATAAAATAACATACATTACATAAAAATATAAAGGAAAAAAGAGGTACAAGTAAACATAAAATCACATTTAGTCAGAGGTTTCAGGGGGAAAAAAAGCTCTACTGTTTCCACAAGTATACTAATACTTTCGTTGTTTTTTTTTTCATGCATCCCACTACAGAGTGCAGTCTGGGTAATAGTAACGTATTTACAGTACGGCACCTTGCTAAAAAACAAGAAACAACCGTCACCTAGTACACTTCGGTCAGCAGCAGCTACTAGTCCAGTTTGCTGCTAACAGTGACAATGAAAAACCAGTACCAAGCAGCTATGAGCCCAGAACTCCAAAGTGGGCAGGTACGATTGCTCATTGAGTAAATATTATAAGAATGTATATATATATATATATATACACAGTACAGGCCAAAAGTTTGGACACACATTCTCATTCAATGCGTTTATTTTCATGACTATTTACATTGTAGATTCTCACTGAAGGCATCAAAACTATGAATGAACACATATGGAATTATGTACTTAACAAAAAAGTGTGAAATAACTGTAAACATGTCTTATATTCTAGATTATTCATATTAGCCACCCTTTGCTTTTTTATTAAAATAGGAAAAAATACAACTAATTAACCCTGACAAAGCACACCTGTGAAGTGAAAACCATTTCAGGTGACTACCTCATGAAGCTCATTGAGAGAACACCAAGGGTTTGCAGAGTTGTCAAAAAAAGCAAAGGGTGGCTACTTTGAGGAATCTAAAATATAAGACATGTTTTCAGTTATTTCACACTTTTTTGTTAAGTACATAATTCCATATGTGTTCATTCATAGTTTTGATGCCTTCAGTAAGAATCTACAATGTCATGAAAATAAAGAAACACATTGAATGAGGTGTGTCCAAACTTTTGGCCTGTACTGTATATATATATAAAGAGTATAGTGTAGATCTGCTCTATATGAAAAATGCCCTGAGATAATTAATAATGCCAGATAATTCTGGAACTGACTTGACTTGATCAGAAAGCTTTGTAAAAATCTGTGCTGTGAATTATGACAATTTATAAAATGTGATTTAGTGTCAGAAGCAGAGCCAGTAGTGTGCATTGTGTGTGAACAAGCAAACATGATCAGATCACTTACAATATAATCACTTTCTATCCCCAAATGTTACTAGTGACCCATTATGCCCTTTATCCTCGAAAGTAGGATAGTAAGTATACAAAGCTCACGACTGAAAGGGAATAGAAAGTTATAATAGATTATTCAATTAAATTTTATTTTCATTGACACAATGATCAGGCACATACTTAATTGTGTCATTGCTTTCCAACAAACAGTGCACACCCACAGCACACCCACAGTAGAGTAAAAGGAAGCACATTATTAACATTATCAACATTATTTATAGGCTCAGAATTATTGTGAATGATATTTTAAACATATGCATATTCTGTAATGTACCTGTGCAAATGGCATAGTATATACTGAAGTGCAGTAACTGCAACAGCAACACATTTTATTGTATTCTTTGTTTCTTTTTGTTTTATATTTATATGATTTTTCATTAAATTAAATTTCATTTCAAGGTTTGGAGCTAGGGCTGAACGATTTTGGGGAAACATGTATTTGTGATTTTTCTGCCAGATATTGCAATCACAATTTGATTTGCAACTTTTTTTTTTTTTTTTAAGTTTAGCTAAAGTTCAATATTCCCTGTGTAACAGATAACATGTCATAGAGCATTATAACATGAGACACCATCACAACTGCTTTACAATCTTATGCAGGGATGAGAACATGGACTTTTAATATGCATGGAACATTAAACAGTCAAACACAAAAGCTAAAGTTATAATAATAATAATAATAAAAACTATTCCAATAAAAAGTATCAGTACTTTCCTCTAAACTGAAATGTCTGATATGACTCAGTTCAACAGCAGCATTTACATATTACACCTTCTACGTCATGTTAAATAAAGTCATAAAAAAAATCCACTGAAAATACAGCATTTCTATTAACAATCTGTGATATACAACATTATTCCAGCATTTATCTTGTATAAAAAATTAGCGATTAGCTATGCATTCTTTTAAATCTTGACTTTCATTTGAAAACGATTCATTGTTCAGCCTTACTGTGAACACTTATTTGCACAGAAAATAGGTTTTGATATTGTTGAACATCATTGTGTTGTAAAGAATACTGTTGCTAACTGTTCTAATACATATACATTGGGAAGCAACACTTACTGTGTTTGCACTGAATTGGAAATTATTTTTTACAAAATATTCACTGAATTACAAGGCTGTAGAGAACAGTGCGCTATACCAGACTTATACATGAAGATTTAAATTATTTAATTATAATATAATTATTTTAATATAGTCAGTTGTGATGTAAAACGGGCAGGTCTAAGGCATGAAACTCCAGGGCTGTAAATGAGTCCCACTCCAGCCCTGGCTCAGTATATGCTTATGTGCTTTTTATTACACATACAGTAACAGAAACAACAGTTGTGTTCTGTAACGTACAGCTGAATCAGATGCATGCTGCACTATCTTTACATGCTGTCATAACTGGCTAAGGTTATTACCTCGCTGATGTTCAGGCATTGCTTACGGTTACTGTACGTTATGAGTGTTGTGATGTCAAGATAACGTGCCTAAAATAACATGTTGCTCAAACACAACGTCCTCTGCTTATTATACTATATTAAGACATTATTTGCGCAGGTGACTGGTGATGACAGGACACGTGGCTCCCAGGAGATTTGTGACACGAGTGGTGTTCTGCCATTATTCCCGGTCTATGCACTGACGTGTGGTATGAGTCTCCTACAAGTCTGCTTTCATTTGTGTATATTCTTCATTTTTATACGTGTAAGCCTTTGTCATTCATCATCTTACACATACCTTTACTAAGCTTGCAACATCTCATGCTTTCGTCTTGTAACTGCTTTGTATTCTTTGGGTCTTAATATGACAACAGTTCAGGGTCTGTTTAAAGTAATAAAAGTGAATTTAATCAATTCCAGGTCGTGGCAAGGTTGTTAGTCTGGAAAAGTATGAATAGTTTGTTGCTTGTTTAAACTTTACCAGACCTTATGCATAGTTTATGTAGTTTTAAGTCTGCTCTGTTTTGGCACATGTTGGAAGACCTAGAGAAATAGATCGATTGGTCTGTTTGCCGTAGCAGTGCTCCTGCTTGGTCTTTGGCCCTGTGAGTCCTCTCACCCTTGGCGGAGGCTTTGGAAGCTGCCCTCCGTGTGCTCACCACTCGGATTAATGGCTGTTTTGGCAACATATGAGCTCATGGGTAATTGGCCGAGGTGATGTTTCCTTTTGAATGCTACCTGGATCTTTTGTGGTCGTCTTCATGGTTGGTCGCTTCCCCTGCCACTAACACTGGTAATTGAGCAGCACTTTTGTGACACTGCTTGTGAACCGTGAGGAGGAAGTTACATGTTTCCTCAAAGTGTCATTGGAGAGAATGACGTGACATGGAGAATAGTTTTTTTCCTGAGGCATGTTGGATCTTTTTTATGTTAGCTACTGTGTTTGTTTGCCATTGATGACGGCCTTGTTTTTGAACCTTTGTCTTTCAGTTAAACTGTAAAGGCCATGGACCAACCTATTGTAATTGCTCAGCCCTAGCACAGCAGTATGATTCATGTGTCATCATTGTGGCACCCTTTCCCAGAGCTGTAGTAGCCTACTGACTCCAGACGCTTTTCTGTTGTCTCGGACTCATATAGGATTCGTTGGTATTTGGTCTTGGTCTTGGAATATTCTTGTTCTTGTCTCGACTGAGTTCAGCACTATATGCTTCTTTTCTAAAGTAACTTCCTCCTTCAAATCAAAACCATTGATGAAGCGTGCTCGTTCAGAAAAATCCCAAATCCATCTAGAACGAACATTGAGATTGGTCACCTGGTACATGCCTGGCTGCATCTTATACAGTAGGCTACCTCAATCATCAGGTATCAATCTGTTTCATTTTGGCCACAAACACAATGTCTGAGAGCACTTTGTTCTATGAATTCTTAAGGACAAGTAATAAGTTCAGGAATGGGAACATTTCCATTTTATATTTTAAGTAAATAATCTGGCCTAATTTAATCCTGTAGTGTTGTAACTCTGCACTTGCTGTTTGATTATTACAAATAATAAAGTAAAATGATCATCTTAAAATAGAAGATATACTGTATCTCACATCACATAAATTATGAACAGGTAAGTAGTCGTCTGGAAGTGGATTCCTTTTTTTCTGTCTCGGTATTGACCATCTCTCATTTGGAGTCGTTCTTGACTTGAAACTCTCTGGACTCGGGATTGACTCAGTCTCCACTAGTCCTGGTCTTGGACTCAACAAAGGTGGACTTGACTATAGCCCTGCCCTTTCTTCGCCTTCAGCCTCACAAGCCCTCTGTTCCCCAAGCCCCTACATTTTCACGACAATCTCCAGGCATTGTCCTTCCTCAGCTGTCCAGGAGATGCCCTTAGAGTTTCCTGCCCTCACCTGCTCCTCCCTGCACACCTGGCCCTCACTCCATCATTAAGTCCTAAAGTAGGGCTGGACGATATGACCTGAAATCACTAGTAATTACACATTTTACCGCCATAACGATAAACGAACGATAATTACATTTTTGTGTGATTTGTTTTTGTCCTCAGATTTCATTGGCAAGGTTTGTAAATATTGTAAATATGCTTAAATATTGAAGTTGAATTATATATATTTTTTTCTAATTCAAAAGTGCTTATTTTCGTGATTTTAAAATAATTGAAGGAAACACACAAAGCAGGAACTATTATGGCTATTTATTGAAAATGTATAAAATTGAAATGAAAGCACAAATTGCTTGAAATGAAAATGTCTTGTGAAAAAAGTCACATTTTAGTTTTATAAAAATTATCAAAATTATACGTCGATAACAGCTTCAGAATTTCGATGTCGATAAATTTTCAATTACTCGTCCAGCCGTACCTTAAAGCATAAAATGCAGCCGGGAAGGCAGGATTTCTTTGACTGTTTGATCTTACCTTGTAGTTGCCAAAATGTAACCTTAACTGAACCTTGTGCAGTTCTGTGCGGTGTTATATGTGTTTTTTTTAAATCAAACAAACACAGGACTTTCACCCAGGAGACCGGGGTCAGGTTATCTTCCCCCCAAACACGCCCCTAAACAAGGACACGCATACATACATACAGATTTGTCTTGCTTTATTAGATAGATGTTTAAAAACACGAGGGTTGACCCAACATGAGGACAGAAAATGCTCCTGTAGGTCGCATTAGAAGGTAGGAATAAATGGCGATATGGTCATATGGTTTGGTCTCATAGTCCAACATAGATCACACATTTGCCTATATTAGTCATTCTTTGCCAAATGAGTATTAGTGCTATAACTATATAAATTACATCGGCTGTTGGAAAGAATCATAAATAAGACCATTTTATGAAACCTTTTTTGTTTTGCAAACAAAACATTGAAAACCTGTGGAAGTGGCCCTTCGTTGAACCTAACTACAGACCAGGGGTCAGGTACAAAATGATCTGTGACCCTCATTAAGAGCTCGGCCCACTTTACACAGGTTTGACCTTCTTTCTCAGGCTCTCTTATTTTATTCCTTATGCAACTGTCTCTATCACTTTTCTATAATGTATATAAAAATAAAACACCATGAATTCCTTTGAGAATAGATTGTCAGAAAGCATGCATCTTTATCACTCAAGTCTTTGCAAAAGCTCCATGAAAAAGTTGATAATACATCCACTAGGACTAAAGACAATCAGCCCACTGAAAGGAAGAGGAATAGTGAAATGAGTGCATACACAACACACATCAGCATATACATAATAGAAACTAACAGAACCTACAAAGCCCTGGGCAAAAGTAGCAGAATAAGATTGTTCAGTTGTAATGGGAGGCTTGTGATGTTTGGGTACACGGTGTGCCTGTAATAACAGTCCAAGTGGGAAGAGGTCTTGGGTTTTCCTGGTTTGAATCCTCTCAGTGTAACTCTGCCTTAAGCAGCCTGCATACGTAGATCAAAATAACAGGGCTAAAAAGGAGAAAGAATGGGCACTGGTCTGGATCAATGGACATGGACGAGGCTGGGAATTCATCCACTGGCTTACAGCCGTGTTGTTTGTATCCTGAAGCAGATGTAGATGTAAGGGGTAAGGGTGTGTGTCATATCAAAAACACTCAATCAATCTTGTTCAAATAGATTCACTGCTCTTTCCTGCGAGTATTATTCATAAAGCTGAAGAATAATTTTGTTTTCATGCTTATGGTTACAAAAGATGCTCTCAATACTTCAGTCTAAAGAGATAATGAAAATTGAGGTTATTGCTGTTGTTGTTGGCTGTTACAGAGAACTTGATGCTGTCATTAGAGTAGCTAAGAGGAATGGCATGACTTCACGTCAGCGTCATTTCCTTGGAAAGGTTTTGTAGTCCTCTTATCACATGGGAAAGTATTATGTTTATAGGATCTATTAAACCATGCAGGCCGGCCGTGTTTCTTCAGTAATTCAGCAACTTAATGATGATACATCATGAAATACAGATTATTATTGTGCCATCCAATCAGGGTGGTTGGATATGAAACCAGAATTAAGATGATCTTAATTCATCTCTGTCTCAGATTTATATCTGCTGACCTCTTGTTCATTCTTCCAAGATACATAAAGGAATATGCATGCTGAGAGTGTGTGAGTGTCTTAAATCCGTGTTTTTGTGTTTGCTTGTGCAAGATAGTAAAATCAGATGGCCTGCAAAGCCCTCAAGCAATGAAGTGCACGCCTCTGCAAGCAAGCTGGATTGGAGCTAGCAGGCCCTTTGTTTCCTCTCTTTAATTGTGTGATATCACTCTGCACTAGCTTCAAACACTGGATCCACATGGTTGCGTAATAAGCTGAGGCGTTTGGCTCTAAGGTGCAGAAATCAAGTCTTCTTCAATTAACTGGAACACGGCCATTTCCCTGTTGTACCCTCTCCCAGATCCCACTGGGATTGGCAGAGCTGCTGGCGCTCTGTGGGATCCACATTAACTGTGTGAACATTCTTGTCGTGCTCTGCTGTATGTATTGGCTGCCTGATTACATGCGTGTTTACTTGGCAGTTTGTTGCCCCGCCAAGCATCATGATCGGCGGGGATCTTTGGAGCTTTTTAGGGGTTGTGCTTCATCGCTTTGATGCGCTGTCAATCAAAGGCAGAAACTAAACACACAAAGCTGTTCCACCACTCCTGATACACAACAGTGATGATGATGATGATGATGATGGTTGTGGTTATAGATCAATCAGCATTTTGTACGTAAAAAACCCCACATATTTTATGTTTATCATTAAATACACTCAGTGGTCCAACAACTGCTCTAGCATCAATTCCACCTTTACCAAGTTTATAAAGGTCAGTTTTTGTTTCCGTTGTTGGAAATGTGTAGACGTGTTTATCACTCAGGTCAGAGTTAAAGTTATAAAAGAGGTGTTTCCTGTAAGTCCTCCCTATTTAACATACACGAAGGGGACAGAATATCAGAAACACCTCTCAGTATAATGCAGTACAATGGTGTACAGCACCACCACCACCTACAATGTGACCTCAATGCCAAACATGTAAATATTAATAACACCTCACAAAAATTATGATAAAAGTTGACTTCGTGGCTCAACAGTTATATGGGTTGTATTAGACGGTTTACCTAATAAAGTTGATCTTGTTTAGCATTATCATTCTATCTCTCTGTGCCAGGGGGCGGTGTCCAGGCTGGGGCTGGGAACAGGACGGCCAGGTGAAACCAGTCAGCAGGTAGGACTTCTGTCAGCTCACATTTGTTTAAAGGAATACTTCAACCCAAAGGATCATGTGTGTACCAGTTAGTCACCCCGGGTTACATTGACTTCTTGAAGAAAATGGACAGATTGTGTCAACTTTCAACGTGTACAAACACTCTTTGATGGTAGATCACTTTGTAACATGAATGCCATATTTCCACTCTTTACCTCTGGACTGGCATTGTTGAGGAGTAACTAGTTACATGTAACAGCGTTCCATAATTTAATTACAAAATAAAGGTAACTGTTACAGTTACTGTGTAAGCGTGTAATTAATTAGATACTTATGAAAATGTTCATTACTTGGGGGTTACATCTGAATATATTTTTTGTCTTCCTTTGCCGTTTAAAGCCGTTTAACGTTTGATGCAACTGTGATGCTTTTGACTGGTTCTCCTGTTTGAATTTACAGTTAAATTGCCTCTCAAGCTATCGGAGAGTTGTCACTATGGCTCTGGATAAAAATGCATTCCAGTGCTGGAAATATTAAAAACATTTAAAACAAAAATCTGAGAAGGGTTCCAACATAACATAATGCAAAGAATGTTTGCCAGGAGTCAAAATGCTACCGACGTCGAAAATGTCGAAAATGTCGAAAATGTCCAACTTCAGGAAACATCTGCAGGTATGTGACTTAAGTTAGCTTACAGTAACTGCTAGCAGTCACGTTAGATAAAGTAGGAAAGACAGTGTTTCCCACAGAGTAGAAAGCAATTTGTGGCATGGTGGGGGGGGGCAGCACTGGTTGATGCCTGAAAATGTAATAACATAACTAATTACACTGGTCGGACTGTTCAGCTCTGTTTCAGACTGATACTTCCGGTTCAGGCTGGTCCTCATCCTCAACACGTGCCTTTTTCAGTCGCGGAAAATACTTTTTAATACTCATTTGGATTGAAGCAGCAAACATTCAGTGTAAGAGTAAAAAAACGACATAACATTTATAAGTTTATTTGATTCACAGCTGCTACATATAGTGTTTTGACCTTGACAACCAAACTGCATTTTACTGCAAACTTGCGACTAGTTAACTTTCTAAAGCAGGCGCAATCGCTTGTTTGCTAAGAGTCCAGTCGGGACTCCAACATTAACACAACATTGTATTCAGAATATAAAATATTTTTATAGCACTTTTTAATGTGTGACTGTGTAAAGGTGTTCACGAGATACCAACCTTTCGTGAACTTGTGAATTTCGGCAGCCGTCTTCTCTCGTTTTCATGGAGACAGACGCTGTGTGCACGGAGGGGCGGGGCTGTGTGTGTGTAGCCTATGTGAGAGAGACGCGAGTGACAGAGAAATGGAGGAGAGCAGGGAAAGGAAATGCAGCTGCGTGTTTTAAATAGCATTCAAAAAAATTATTTAATAACGAAATGCAAAATGCGGCGGCCGGTGTTGCTTGTGTGGCGCACCGCCACAAATGAGTCTATATGTGGGAAACACTGGAAGACATGCCTACCTTCCATGTGACACCCCGGGCTTCTAATGCACCATATTTCCTTGGTGCATATCCAGTAGTTTACATTTAATCGCCATTCATGAAAAAGAAAAGTAATTCAAAAGTAATTCAATCTATTAAGTTACATTACTTTGATAAAGTAATTGTAATAGTTACACTACTATTACATTTTAAATAGGGTAACTTGTAATCTTTAACCTATTACATTTCCAAAGTAACCTTCCCAACACTGGTGACTGGTGAGACGGAGGATTTCCACAGAAATAGCTTCACAGACTGTTTCTATAATAAGCTGTATTGCTCAAACTGGATCTCCCCGATCATATCCTATTGTCTCACCCCATACCAACGCAGCCCCTAAAATTGTATTTTTTTTTTAATTTTTTAACAAGATAGGCCAGTAACCAGCTCGGTGCATCTCCCCACTGCTTTCAATGAATTGCAAGATGTTGTGAAGTATCCTGGCATCCAGGCCATCAAACAACTTCTGCTTTGCTCATTATTGTCTGACAGGGGCAAGAATTAGTAGATGATTGATAATTCTCCTTTTTGTTCAGACATCAACCTGACGCTTTACAATTGTTGTGGAATTATTGTTAACCTCCAAAATGAGTTGATAAAAACACCATGATTTCAAGGTTTGCAACACCTTGTTTTATTAGGTGTTAGCAGGATCATGTCATCAACGTAATGTTTGCTGAGTCATCCAAGATGTATCAGATGGAGCTGAATCCATTGCTTTACAGGCACGAATGTCACTGTAAAACTGGGAGACATGACTACTTGTATAGTTATATTTATTTCAACATAAACATGTCTTTTAAAAGCTTGACATACACATTACATAATAAACACATAAAACAATGTGTTAAATACCGTTAACCTTCATTAAAAAACCATAGACCTCTCTCCATTTCTCTCGTAGAGCATGCAAGAGGCAGGACATGACGCAGATCACACCGCCTCACGGAGCTGTTCCTAATCTGGTCATAAACAACTGAGTCTCTCGCCATACCTGAATCTGTCTGAAGATCTCGGCGTCAGCCTTACTGACAGAAGTTGCTAAATCTCTGCGTCTTTCCAGTTAGACATTTTCGTTGTGATCTTTGTATAAATCCCCCTCCTTCTTCTTCTTCCCCCTTGGTTGTTTGCTTTGAGAGGAAAGCAGTCTGGCAACAGCAGTAAACACATGCATGGTAAACATGACGTACCACCAAACCTTACATTTATCTACTCTAATTATTAATTATTAAGCCTTCCAAGTGGAAATTACTCTAACACTGTTAAGAATACTCTTTCCATTAAACATTTTTTAGCTTTTGACAGACGATCTTTCATGTTTTCTACACTCTTGTAGATGCGAAGCTGCTCCGCCAGTCTTCCCAGCGGACCATGTTGAACTGAAAGTGCAGTGCACCCTGAGTTACAAAAATTCAGAGGTGCACGACCGCGCGCGGCAAAAATTTGCGGAACACCACGGCGACCGTAAACCAACCTTGAATCAGACATTACACAGACTTCGTACAGAGGAGTTGAACGTCTAGAGTCATTGAGGGGAGAAGCAGTCCACAGACAGCCCCTGTTGTGATGCTTGTTTTTATTTTCACAATTGAACACCTTTTTTTTTTACACTTCGGATACGTATTTGAATTAAAAATATTTGTTGACAGCCCTATTCAGATGTCCATGAGCTGAGACTAATACCTGTCAGCTTTCAGTTTTTACAATGCTCTTATTTTACTCTTAAATGTTTTTAAAAGACCCGACTCTCACTGGAAACAACTTTATTACCCAGAGATGATCTTGCATTCCTACAGTGACCACTGACGATACCAGAGCTGATAGTTTTTACATTCTGTCCCATGTGAAATATAATATAGACACGTATAACATCTCAGAATAGTGATTTTATTTTTAGTCTGCAGGGATTTCAACATTAATGAAATACTCATGAAAGTACATATTCACCCACTAAAGGTTTCCTCCCAAAATACCATTGTACATATCAATCGGCAGGAGCTGGTATTTTAGTTTGACTCTCAGTAGCAATTTTGGAGGCCTACTGTGTGCATTACCTGCACAATGTTGTGCCTCTTGTCTGTGTGAGAAGAGAAGAAGTTCATGTCTGTAACATTAATTACAGTTTCCAAATGGCCTCGTGTGTCAGGAGACCTGTAGTCTATATCCTTGACGTTCCACATCCGGGATTGCTCCTGTGCCACAGGAAATTCTGCCGGATGAAAGTAT
This sequence comes from Perca flavescens, assembly GCF_004354835.1. Classification (NCBI taxonomy): domain Eukaryota; kingdom Metazoa; phylum Chordata; class Actinopteri; order Perciformes; family Percidae; genus Perca; species Perca flavescens. The sequence goes on along the minus strand of NC_041351.1, from coordinate 25,825,673 downwards.
TTTCGCCGATTTCCATTTCCTTCCGCTTTCTTTTTTTGTTGGAATTTTATTTAACAATTTTGTGATTGGTTTAAAGAAATGCCAATAAACCAAAGCACATTTTTCTCCCATCCCGGAATGCTATGTGGACTAGCCAGCCCTTCCTCCGCTCTGCAGCTTGTGGATGGTCTGGCAAAGCGAGACTAGGAAACCTGCAACATCAAATATCCCTCTGATTTCTGTCTGTGTATTTTATGTTAGCGTTTGTTCAATTCATATTCCTGGAAAGAAGCCTCATAGATCAGCAGTATGTACATGGCACCTTGATGCTTTCAGTTTAGAGGCAGCTCAGATATCATGGCAGCATCGTTTCATGACCTCAGAACAGTTAATGCATTTTACTGACAGCAGACGACTCCGTTTACAACTTCCTATGGGTCAAAGGTGACCACAGAGGTCCAACATGGCTATGTACCGAGCCATACAGCTAGATCGGGAGAGATTCTTTCAAATAACACGTTTTGAAAAACGGCCAGTTCATTTCATGAGATCACAGGGGATTATCATATCTCTGCTTTCTTTAATTCCCGTGATTGGGTGAATTGCTTGACCTATGATGGAGGGATGATGGTGCTGTCAGTGTGCACAGTGGGAACAGAGAGTGAGTGAGTGGTAGCTGATGGGATCTTTTCAGGTAAAATGTGCCTATATAACTCCATATATAAAAGGGTTTATTTCACATACAGATTACATGATGTCCATGCAGTAGCAACATTCTTTTGCTATTTCTTTTTTATTAATACTCAAAAGGAAAACTATCTCTGTCCAACTATCTTTCCATAGCATGGCAAAGTGTGCACAGCCTCACATTGCTGTAGAGATTGAAGAAACGTTTTATGTGTTTCATTGAGCTGTATCATTTTGGATGAGAGGAATATAATAAATGGGAGTGATTGGGGATTTCTCTATATTTAACAGTTAACACAGCCCATACCAAAATATAGCTGTGGAACATTCTTGTTCAGTGAAACATACATACACAAGACTTTGTGCCGGATTAGTTTAACAGAACAAGCTGAGTGCCAGTCAAGATCTCAGGTGAGTCACAGGGTCAAGCCTGACTTTGTGACCCATGCATTATGTCAAAGAAAAAGACAAGATACAAGACGTAGCTAGTCATAAATGAGCTGAGTAATGAAGTTCAGATGGGAGGATAAATCCCCGCTTCTCGTACCGCCTCTAGGCTGTGGGAGAAAACCGAGACGGGAGGCTGAGAGTAGAACAAAGTGTTTCGTTTGATGCCCGTAAATTCCCTGCTGAAAGAAAAAGTCATGCAGAAGAGCGAGGCTGTGCGGGGAGATAAGACGCTGTACTGGCAGCTGATCCCCTCAGCATGCAATGTGTTAATGTTGTTGTTTTATCCAGTAAAAGTAAAACTGTTTTCAGGCAATGTAACCTGAGCTAAACATGAGCCCCAGAAACGTATGTGAATACATAAGTCAAAAATACAGTTAGTTAAATCATTAAAATGCTGAGTTAAAAGAAGTGTGACACCACAAATAACTTAAAAATGTTGACAGCAATTTGAGTTAACTACTTAACTTATGTTGTCTGATCATCTTTTACTGCTTTCACTTTTGTTTCGGGGCTCCACAGTTAGCAGTTACAGACACAGGAGGAACTAGCTGAACACAGGTATTAGCTGTGGGCTAACTGCGGGCTAAGTTTTACCAATTCACTCTTTACCCATAAATCCTTGCATTGGGGTGCTGCTCCTGGTGGCTGATTGGGATTACTTTCTCACTCTAAGGTGACTCAGGGTTCCATGGCCACTCGGAAAACACAACCCAAAACAAGTTGTGCATCACACTGGAAGGCCAACCTGTGACAGTTTCTCCACGTTATCTGCCTGCAGAAGCTTTCTCACTTGTAACACACTCTCCAGCGTGTGTTTTTGATTACTTTAAGCCAAGATAGCTGAGAGCAGTACAGGATCTAAGGTCCTGTCCTCTGACCCCTGGTCTCTTGGTGTTGACCTGCAGCCTAAAGTTCCCCGACACTGCACAGAACATTTTTAAGGGGATTCCCTGTGTCAGCGACCTCCTGCTGCTATTTTGGGGATAATCTCTGTTCATTTGTCAACTTTCCTCTTTAAAGTGACAGGCTCTAAAGTCCAGATAATGCAGCTGAGAGTGGGGCTGTGTCATAAAATGGACTATTTGGCACAAAATCTGTCAATTCCTCTGAGAGTTTTTTTCTTCTTGTGTGTCTCGGGGATGATCTTGGAGCATCAGCGGGTGAACCACTGCCCACCCACGGAGGCCTTTCTTGTGGGGAGAAGCCGGAGCGTTGTCTCCTCTCTGGATCTCTGAGCTGTCCCCCTGTAAACAGCCTCCCTGTAGCCGGGCCAGGCAGACCAGCAAACTGGATTACTCCAGCTGACAAAGCCATTCACTTCTGAAGAATGCAAATTTAGATTGTGAACGCTCCCTTTGCTTTATCACATTGGACAAACAGTGTTGAGTTATTGGGAGGATTATGAATAACTTTTTTTCTTCAGTGGAAAATAGGAGATGTGGCCAAGACGGAGTCATCAGAGGTCCCTAAAATAGAGTGCAGTCTGAGAAGAAGGCAGAGAAAGGTGAACGCCGCTGGCTGCTGTGCTTCAGTTAAGCCCATTCTGCTTCAGTGCCCCAAAAACCTGATTCATTTCAGTGGAATCCTCCCTGTTCTCTGGTGGATACAGCCTGTTTGGGTTTTCAGAGATGCTTCAGCTTTGTAAGTTGTGAAGCATTATTGTTTTCTTTTAATAAATGGCCTTTTATGTGGTGTTTAATGTAAATGTTTTTGTTGAAGCGTGCCCGTGTGCGTGTGATTACTTTGGCGATAATGGCTAGCATGGCCTCTTTTTGTTTACAGCTCTCATTGGCTCCTCACTCCCACACTGTTCATGTGATTTGCTTATTCCTCATGCCTTTTCTCTCATGCCGTCTGAGTCAGCAAGGCATCTCCACGTGCACGAGCACATGTCAGGGCTGCGTCAAAGCACTGGATACATAGTAGTAGCCTCCGTTCCCTTGTGTATTTATTATTTGCTAAAGATAGAGGAGCATTTGCATTGGCGATGTAAATAGAGATACTCAGGGCTGTTTCATTTATTCTGCCCAAATCTCCACAGACAGTTCAGCATGGTTCCCATGACAGGGTCACAACAGTGCTCTTGGTGGCTCAGCCAGCCCCTTTTATTTTATTTTAGACCAGAGGCTCATGGGAAAGCTATTTGGAGACCTTTTCCTGTCGGCCTCAGAAAACAGTGCCAGTGGTGTTAACAGGTGAATGTGAGCAGAAGGCCTACAGCTGCGTATACACTCTGGTTTGGTTGGTTTCTGCATCGGCGCGTATGGCTCTCTGTATGGATGCTCTAACTTACGTTACACACAGTCTCTCTCTCACTACCAGTCTCTAATGAAGGCTTTGTACACTGTAGCCGTAATAATGGTCATTAAATTATTTACTGATGCCTCTTAGAGCAGTTAAAAGCCCTTCATCCTTGTTTGTCTTTGGGTCAAATTTGACCCGTTTTCAAAGTTTTGTTATCAGAAATATGTGCTGCCATTCAAAATAATAAAATTGTTTCCAAACAGTATAGTGACTAAACATTATCATATACCAGTCTGTGATAATCCAGCAACATATATTCATCTGATCTTCACTATAGGGAAAATAATTCATAATCTCTTTTTATTTTACTCCAACATGAGGTATAATTTCATGTACAGTAAATTAGGTTTATTGACCATATATTCCAATAAATAAGTGTAGAACTAGTGGTAATGAGTTGGAATGAAGTTGGCTAGAAGGTGTAAAATAGAATTGAGTGCTAGTTCAATTTATTAACATTTAAAGTGCAGACTAGAGGGATTATGAAACACCAGAAAAAGGGATTTTTAAAATCCAGTTAATAACCCAAAAGTTGGCTCATAACTGATGTATAAACGCATCATCAATCATTAATAATAATCATTAGCCACAACACTACACTTTTTGTGAAGGGTGCCTTATTAGATAGATATTTGATTAGCCCTGTTTAGTTGTAGCATGTACTGTGTAGAACAATATCATCGGATGAAATACTGAACACACATATAAACTGTCATACAAACACATGCATACACCCTGGACAGTGTGTACTCCAGTATTCCATTATACTATCAATGAATCAATCAATCAGACTTTATTTATATATAGCACTTTTCATACATAAAAATATACAGATACATAGATAACTAGAATAAAAACAACTATTAAAATTAATTATAAAACTAACTAAAACAAACTACATATAAAAAAAGACAAGTAGATCAAACTTGTTCAATAAAAGGCATGGCTAAAAAGCTAGGTTTTAAGTTTGCCCTTAAAAATATCAACACTCTCGGCAACCCTCGGCTCCTCAGGCGTGGAGCATAGTAATAAAAGGATGCCTCACCATGAGTTATCGTACGAACCTTTGGTACTATTAAAGACCACTGCCAGAAGACCCAAGGGCTCGAGAGCGTTCATAAGGTAAAAGCAAATATGATAAATAACTAGGGCTAAGTCCGTTAAGAGCTTTATAAACCAATAAAAGGACCTTAAAATCAATTCTGAAACGCACAGGTAGCCAGTGCAGAGCCTTTAAAATCGGTGTAATTTGTGCCCTCTTTCTGGTCTTTGTCAGCACCCGTGCAGTTGAGTTTTGTAATAATTGTAATTGAGCAATACTTTTCTTCAGAAGACCAGAAAGTCAGGCATTACAATAGTAACATAGTACTATGTGACATACATTATGTTTAAAACCAAGAAAATAATAATACTGTGGGTACATAAGAATGATCCATTAATAAAGTATTAAAACAACACCACACTGTCAAAATACTTCATTGCAAACATAAACCCTGCATTTCAAATACAAAGTATGTAAGTATAATGAGGACAATATACTCCTCTAATGGATTGGTTGTTTAGTAGTCACAGTTTCCCAGAGTGCACATGAAACATGAAAAAGTATTACTTTAGAAAGGAAAAGCACCATCTGTGAAGCTGGAACCAGGAAATGTTTTTACATGAAAAACAACTTAAACCATCAAAATAGTTAATTTTCTGTCAATCGCCTAATTGATTGACCTATGAATCGTCTCAGTGGTAGAAAGCTCTATATGCTGTTGGGTAGTTCAATTTATAACAAAGCATAATATTCTATAATCACACATTTGATTTGTAAATGAACTAGTAACTTAAGCTGTCAGACAAATGAATGAGCAGAATATCTCTGTACTGTCAGAGAAAGAAGGCAGAGACAGGCTCAGAGAGCAAAAACTGGCAACCCAAACAGGAAGACACAAACTGGCAACCCAAACAGGAAGACAACCAAGAGAAAGCCCAACACTTTCTCCTACAATGTAAAACATTCAATGAAACAAGGAACATTTATTATAAGTAAAACGCTGTTAAATACTCCTGGGAGAAGCAGACACATCATATCACTCACACGGTATGCTGTTGTGCATATGTAATTAATATAAATCAACTTAATGTGTTAATGTTTATATTACTATTTGCTGTGTTCTGTCTGAATAACAACATTGTTATTGAAACTTTCATGGTAATAAAGCCCTGAGAGAGAGAGCGAGAGAGCGAGAGAGCGAGAGAGCGCGAGAGAGAGAGAGAGAGAGAGAGAGAGAGAGAGAGTTTCCCACAGTGCTCCCTGAGCAACATTTTTGTTGTGATCTGTGGCCAGTGAAGGCCACACTGTGAGCAGCTCTCCCTCCTCTTCCTCACAGAGCCTCGAGGAACTGATGCTGTTGATACTTGTCACTTTCTCAGGATGATGGAGTCATTTCATTTCTTTATGTTTTCGGGTTATAAACATGCTGTCCATTTTGCCCATGTTCATGTTCTATATATGCCGTCTGCAGCCTGTGGTTCTGTGGGAATTATCAGATAACACACTCATATTATGAATAAGTACCTATTCTAGATGTGGTTGCCATGGGAACAGGTGCAATTGGCATGCATGTTGAGTTTGTATACCGCACAGCCCCATGATGGATGCAGTTAGATATTAAATCAAGCCTGTTTGTTTTTTATTATCTGAGGGAACTAAATGTCACTGCTGCAGTACTGTTGTATTATGCCAGTGTTCACACACTCCCTTCTTCAATTTAAAAGATAAAAAGAATACACCATAAAGTCCTTCAGCAGCACACATAATGTCTAAATGTCCATGTGTTCTGGTTTATGTTGGACAAACTAAAAGAGCTTTCAAGATTCAGATATGTCACACAAAACATGGATTATGGTATTAGCCTCATTAAAGGAACACGCCGACTTATTGGAAATTTAGCTTATTCACAGTAACCCCCAGAGTTAGACAAGTCGATACATACCCTTCTCATCTCTGTGCGTGCTGTAAGGCTGTCTGACGGCTCCAGCGGCATCAGGCCAGCACAGAACATGCAGGTGAATGGTTCCAGTAATCCTACTGCTCCGAATAAGTGACAAAATAACACCAACATGTTCCTATTTACATGTTGTGATTTATAGAGTCACAGCATGTACAAAAAACAACGTAACATGAGACAAAGCCGTCTTCTAACTGTAAACAAACCCGGAACTATATTCTCAGGCGGAAGAATATAGTACTTGGGCAGAGTGATATGCTCGCAGCAAGCCTGTCTGAGAATATAGTTCCCAGTTTGTTTACTGTCAGAAGACGGCTGTCTCATGTTACGTTGTTTTTTGTACACGCTGTGACTCTACAAATCACAACATGTAAATAGGAACATGTTGGCGTTATTTTGTCACTTTTGCCACAATTCAGAGCAGTAGACTAGTTGGAACCAGTTACCTCCAGGATCTGTGCTAGGCTAAGCTAATGCTGGAACCGTCAGACAGTGTTACAGCACGCACGGAGATGAGAAGGGTATGTATCGACTTGTCTTACTCTGGGGGTTACGGTGAATAAGCTAAATTCCCAATAAGTCGGCGTGTTCCTTTAAAGGCAGGGTTGCTAATGTTGAAAATCTAGCAAGATTTTAAAAGTAGCATCTCCTCGAGGCTCTGTCTAACCCCTCCCCCGGCCCTCGTGGCTCCGCCCTCACACAGACATGCACGAGCACCGCGCGTCAGAGCAGATTGGAGAAATGAGTTTTACCTCCTGTCTCATTCAGCGTTAGGTTAGCAAACGCCTAATATTATCATACCCAATGTTTCAAACATATTTCTACTGTGCAATGCAGGGACGATGCACATTGACCTCAGACTTGTACACCGGAGGGGTTGAGTACGTGCACCGGGGCAAGGAGGTATTTTATTGGATCTTTCCAAGTGGACTGCGAGGCCATGATTGGTGGGTGTTTTTACAGGATTACAGCAGCTACAGCTCTTTTTCTTTACAGGATTACAGCAGCTACAGCTCTTTTTCACTCCTTTTTCAGAGCCCATAAGTTATTTATAGCTGTCGGGGTGAAAAGACCATTTCAAACAATATATTAAAAAAGTTGGTATTGGAAATAGATACCAACAATGCCTTTAAAGCTCTGGGGAATATGAAAGTCCACCCTCTCCGAGAGGTGGAGACCTGATCAACTCACTGCTCTGCAGAAAGCCATATTGCATTCATGCTTTAGCACAGCTGAGCCCTTTGGCCTAAATGAAGAACTGGATTTGTCCTGTTTCCTATAATGTATTACCTGTAATCAGAGGTGTGTAAAATGAGTTACAGTACATTTACTCTGTTACTTGTACTCACGTAACTTTTTTGAAAAAATTTAACTTGTCAGAGTTGGGAGGAGGCCTCGGGGAAGACCCAGGACTAGGTGGAGGGATTATATATCCAACCTGGCCTGGGAATGCCTCGGGATCCCCCAGTCGGAGCTGGTTAATGTGGCTAGGGAAAGGGAAGTTTGGAGTCCCCTGCTGTAGCTGCAGCCCCCGCGACCCGACCCCGGATAAGCGGACGAAGATGGATGGATGGTAACTTGTCAGAGTAGTTTTAATGCAGTGTACTTTTTACTCCTGAGTAGATTTTTAGAGAAAAATCCTCACATCAACTTTGTTACATTTGGGTGCATTCACTGTGCTCATGCATTTCTGATCCATTAAGAGGCAGGCGGTCAGCTGGTCCCTGCCATACGACGCATGGCTGACCTTCAGCAGTAGTAACGTTAACGTTTTAGCGCAGCTTAAATTCACAGAAGAATTAAAAGCGGCGGGCTCCGTTTGTGAACGCTGGTCTGAAGTCAGTAGCATGCTGACACTGAGCTGACGGAGAGCAGTGGGTGTGTCTGTTGTGATCATGCTAAAAGGTTTAATAACATATAAACCCAGGTTAATATCATGCTTCTAAACTACCACTACTCCTAATGTAAATATTGAAGCTAACAGGGAGCATTTAACTGGTCCTCCTCACTGGTGGAGTCTTATGGAGTGGGACGACCCCTTCCAATCTGCCTGCCTGTCATGTCCTGCTCCTCTGTCTGCAGGTACTGGGAGTGGGCGGGTAGGTGGAGCTGGGAGGGTCGTCTGTACCTGGCCATCTGGGTGTGGCTTAAGGAAGGCATAAAAGATTGCTCTCATGGGAGTCTGACTCTCTCTCAGCTGGTCCTCCTGCAATCATCCACCATTTTGTTCTTTGTTTGGTTTGTTACACCTTACAACACACATCACACCATTCATTCACTCATCCACACATGGCAAACACGACTGATGTCTATGACATTTACACACCCCACTATTGTATTTATGTTTAGTTAATTTGTGTTATTAGTATATTTAGTTAAATAAACTACATTTGTGTTAATCTATCTGTGTGTGACCTCCCTTTTGTTGCCGGCCTTGAGCCAAGCGGTAACAGGAGAGAAATAGAAAAGCAGAGAACAAACTGCTTTTATTTCATGTGGACAGGACTGATCTAATGTCTCAGCCACTGACAGACAGTCAGACAGTCAGAGACAGTCAGAGTGAAGAAGTGAACACACCTTTATTAAACGATGAAACATCACAGCATTATCTCCTGATCGGCCATCTGATATGAGACATGTTGAGAGAGACCAGGGACTGATTTAACCACTTCTCTGATCTGATTGTCTTCATGTCATTGATTAAGAGACTTCACAGTTGATCTGTGTCTGTCTGTGACTCAGGACATCTACACTGGAATGAATGAAAGTTTAATAAGGACAACGTTACATGGTGACACTCTTTCTATAGACTTTTTGACATAACCAACACAGTCGATAATTTACATGCACACAATTTGCTGATTTATTTGTCAAATCATAATATAATGTAGGAGACATCAAGCCATGTTGTGCTTGACGCATTGGTGTACTTAATAGAGTATAATATTAATGTAATAGTGTGATCACACTGGAGAGATACAGACTGGCAGTCTGGTAGCTTATCTAATCCACTAAGTAAATACAGGTATATGCTCGCTGCTGTACCTTTACCTGAGGAAAACACCTGTGCTTTAAATGATTCCAGTCAAATCAAATTAAAGACAGTGGTGCGTTTTTATTTATTTTTTATTTATTAAATTACTCGCTACCCAGGTCAGTAAATAGTTTTGTACTCAAGTAGTAATAATTACTAAAATTACTTTTTTTGCTCCATCATCCTGGTGTGAGCTACAAAGTCACCTTAGTCTAGAATATTTTATTAGCATGGAAGATTTTAAAAATAGGATAAAGGACTTCTTCACCACTGAATGCACACTGTTACAGAATTCCAATTTTCTTAGTGTTTAATGTAATTTTTCTGTTTTGTATGACGTCTGTTGTTTGCTGTTTGTTACTGTATGTTGAGACGTTGATGCTGCTGCCTTGGCCAGGACAATGCATTTTGTACCCTCGTCTCTGCTGGAGCAGTTAAAGCTTCAATAAAGAAGCAAGGTAAATGGGTTTAAGTGTGCAGGGGAGCATTACGCTAGACTTTATATATTTTCATATTTTTTTCAATGTTCATTGACTTGCTTAAAATGCGTCATCAGGTCAATAGAATGTGATGGAGGGTCACTTTGTGTTTACTGTGACCTTATGTAACTATGTGAGCAATGCCTCTGATGTCAAAATGTTGCCTTTTATTAACCTGTGTTTGAGACACAGTCTGTCGCGCTGAGCAGAACTAGCGTGGCATGAGTTGCATGTCGAATCTCCTCCCTCTGGTCCTCTGCTCCCCCAGGACCTCTCGAGAACATTGGCCCGGCTTGTTTCCCATCTGCTGGGCCACAAACAGAACCAAACAAAATATGTTGTATAGTGCTGCCAAAGTCTCATCACGTAACGTCAGTCGTACTACAGCTGTGTGTCCATCAGGCAGGCCTGCGGTAACTGTCCCAGAATCTACAGGGGCTTTCCCCGCAGTCTGGACGGCTATTTCTATCCACTGTCCTCCACCCCCACACCAGCAGCCCCTGGGAGGCCCTTATTTTGGCATCAGCCCAGAAGCATTTTGTTTAGCTTTTTTTCTATAATCAATTCTGGCCTTCACATAAGCAAGATAATTGGATGAGCCCGAGACTTCAAGAGCCAAGTAAACAGACAGTGTGAAAGTTGACGAGGAGCTGCTGGACATCATGTTGGATTTCGAGGGCCGATACTCACAGAAGAGATTTGTGGGTCCCCGGCCTCTCAGCCTCTCAGACCTCATGACACAATCACTGTCTGTTGAGGCAGAAAGCATGGGATTTCCCATACATACATCAGCAGCAGATCTGATAAGGGAATAGTAATGTCCCTTATCAACTGTAGAGTGTCTCAATATGTTTCCCTCCTTTCCAGATTTGTGTGAAATGTCTCAGTGAAGCCTGTGATCTATGAAATATGTTTTCTCTCATGCAATTATTTTAGAAGTCTTTGTTGCTATTTTAGGTCTTGGCTCAGCTGAATGTTGCAGTCTACGGACACCAGAACCTCAGATTGTGACATATATCCAAATTAAAGTCACTATGGGGAGCATTATTGCCAATCAACAATTCGTAGCACAAATCATAGTATTATGTCATTACGCTTTGCAAATCAGTGAATCAGTTTCTGACCACAGGCCAGACCACAGCTGCTGCTTCCAGTCCACCCCCCCCCCCCCCCCCCACACACACACACACACACACACACAGGACAGGAAAAAAAATTGTTTCCTTTTTTTTTTTTGACAAAGTGTCACAGCCAGGGAAGGGAGTGAGGAAAAGGCAGAAATAAGAAGTGAAGTTAGAGTGAAAGTCCAAGGCAATGACCAGGAGACAGAGCCAGAGGGTCAGATTTGGATGGAGAAGAAGACATAAAATCCAGCAGCAGTGGAGGTATTTTGAGTGTAGGAACACAGTGTGAATCTCCCCTCTGTCTCTCGCCCTCCCGGGGGTTTGACGAAGGGAGAGGAATCTGGGATACTGTGTTCCCAGCCCAGGATCCGGGGCAGGAAACCTCCCCTGCATTTCCTGGCGTCCTGGCTGCTCAGTCCGTCTGGTGTTGGCCCACCTCAAACCTTGCCCCTGCAGACCTCAGGCCTAGAGACCTCAGCATGGCTTGTCTTTGACCTCGAGCCATATTGTTTCTCTACAAATGTGAGGGTGAGATGAGGAGGAGACTAAACGAGGCCGGTTAGATGTCGTTAAAGCTGCGAGAGGAAGAATGCAAACAAACACCAGAATTTGAAGTAGAGTGAGACCTCCTCCTGCAGCTCTCCCTCTCCAGGGTTGCCATGTTGCCGGTTTGAATTTTCTGCCCTGCATAGCAATAGACTATTATGGAGGACAACAGAGTTAAAGGCAGGGTTGATATTTTTTTCCAATATACACTTTTTAAAATATATTATTTGAAATGGTTTTTACATCAATAAATAACTTTTGGGGTCTAAAAAAGGAGCGAAAAGGATCCGTCATCTGTAGCTGCTGTAATTGTCCCGTGGACGAGCCTGAGCTCAGTGTATGTCGTTGCCGCCAGAGTTACTGCGAGTCTACTGGAGAATGGAGGAGAAAGCTCAGCAAAAGATGCCACTGCTGCGGTTACTTACAACCGCCTGCCCTGCTAAAAATACAAAAAGGGCTGCAGATACAGAGAGGACAAACTAGAGTAACTATTGACATTCTGAGCTTTTCAGCGATGGCGACAGCTGAGGTAGTTGAAAGACATGAAAAGTGGTTGCCATCTTTCTGTTGGTTTTAAGATTTGGAATTTCAGTTTTATAACTGAACATTTGCTAAGGCCTGTCTCCATAGCTGCTGTTGCTATACTGGTCATACTTTCCGTCCAACAAATGTTTGATCAGCTGTAGCTAGTGAGCGCTAACTCCCAGAGCTAGTTAGTGTCCCTGGCTGACTTTTTGTTTCATACAGGAGATGTGCTTATTAAACATGCTTGACCAAGAAACAGAAATGTGTGAGATTTATGCTTTATTAATAGTATTTTCAAATAATATTTTTTACTTTTACAATAGGGTGACCAGACGTCCCCGGTTTCCTGGGACGGTCCCCGGTTTCGGTGACCTGGAGCTGTCCCCGGAAATGTCCCCGGTTTTCACTGTGACTGACAGACCTGAAATTGGAATGAAAGAAAGAAAACATTGACCAAACATATAGACGCGCACCCTTCACACGTAGGATCAAGACAGCCAGAGCAAGCGCTGCTCAGACCTCAACTTCGGTAACGTTAGAAAGATATTCACAGATTCGAACTTCCGGGATCAATTACTCTACAGCGAAATGTTATTAAATCATAAACAACGCATCTTTCCTACCGTAGTAAGGTTAACAACGAGCTACAAACTCATTTTCATCAAAACGAGCCGTCCTCTAACCTGGAGAAATAACATTGGTCTCTACGAGCAGCCGCCGGTGAGACGGCAGTAAGACTAGTACTTAGGGACCATGTACAAACTAGGCTACAATACCGAAAAGAGATAAAACAACAATATTTATTAATTTAACGATTAAATAAGGTAGTGTCTCCAAACTTACCTCAATTATAACGTGTCTCCTGCTAGTTGTACTACAGCACGTACTTATAAAAAATAAGCATACTCCTAATTTTAGGGAATATTTTTTGCCAAAAATTGTATTTAAAATTTTTTAATTTAAATTAAATTTAATTTTAACTTAATTTTAAGAATTAAATTGAGTCATGTCTCTAAATTTACCTCACATATAATTAGTTTTCTGCTGGTTATACTACAGCACTTACTTTTCAAAAATAGGCATATGCCTAATTTGGGGGAATATTTTTTGAAATTTTTTGACATTTTAAAATGTCATAATTCTCCACACATAGAACCGCCCCTGCTGGATGTCTGAATTTCTTTTCAAAGTGCACCAGATTGAGGTATTTAAACGTTAAAATAGAAAATATTTTCTTACAGGGGAGCATGCCCATGGACACCCCTAGGGGGGCTTGTGCCCCAGTGCAGCTCTAGGTCTAGTGACGCCCCTGGGGCAGTGTCCCCGTTTTTGTGTTTACAAAGATAAAAACATTACCTGTTTTGTAGGTATTTACGCTTCTTAGCTGAAAATGTCCCCGGGTTTTGTCTCAGAAATCTGGTAACCTTATTTTACAAGATGAAGGCTAACTGATGAGTCTGGAAAAAGTGTCTTAAGTGAACTTACCTAAATCTTACAAGAGCACCACAGAGCCAAGAACATGAACCTAAACTTGGATATAGTGAATATAGGTAGTTAGCTAATAATATGCTACCTCTTGGCCTTGGAAGTAAAGGTACACTTCTTTGCCCTATGGTATACCTTTACTTCTGTATAGGATATTAAGCTAGTTAACCAGGCAACATTTGCAGCTGACAATAGAGCAGACAAACAGACTGCGTGATCCTGACATTTTTGCTCTTGTTTTTGTAAAGAAAAAACACAACCGTCTAAAGTCTTTGAGAACAGGTTAAACCGTGCCCCATACACACTGTTTTGTGTGGGGGTGGAGTTTAGTCAACCCCAGATGTCTCTATGATCCTGACCTACTCTCCACTTTGGCTTTACAAAGTGTAGGTCTACCTCATGAATTTTTAATCATGACTAGTTTTGTGTTTTAATAGTATTAACATATGTGTTAATGAGGCTGACTGCCTCAATTGGAGTCTGTTTAAATGTAACTCAGTGGCTAATAGATGTCAACTGGTGAAGATCAGCTACATGTTGACTGCTTGTATCAGTTCAAAACATTCCCTCTGTCCCACTGTCAGTCTGTGAAGGATGTTAGGAATGCGTAGTGACCAAAATATGTCAGAGGTTGTGGATAATGGGGACTGGGGGTGTAATATGTGATTTCACACTCCCACTTTCACTTGTAGTGGCCTTCTTCTCAGACCGATATGCAGATAGAGCAGATGGGTGGGAGGGGGAGACTGGAAATTTAGGTCAGTACATATATAGTATACAGTAGTATAGTCCTGATACAGTGTACACTATATACAAATATATAAGGCCCTGGACACCCACACAGGTGTTTTCAGTTATTCTGGCTGATTAGACCTCTTCCCAGGACTGTGTTGGTGTGGTTAGTCTAATTGATTGACATCTTCCAGAGTCTCTTGTTAGCTTTGTTTCTCCTGTTAGGGCAGGACAAATGAAAACTTTATCATTCTTATTGGTAGATGAAATTTGTGACCTAAGAAATTCCCATCAAAGCTCTGGACCACCTTCAACCCGAGCAGAGGTTTAATCAGCCAGAATAACTGAAATCACCTGTGTGTGTGTGTGTGTGTGTGTGTGTGTGTGTGTGTGTGTGTGTGTGTGTGTGTGTGTGTGTGTGTGTGTGTGTGTTCAGAGGCTTTAAATCAGCCAGTGTTACATAATTTTACTGAAGACCTATAGACTTAAATTTCCTTCTCAGGCTGCTGTTCAGTGCAGCAGTTTTAGCTTCATCTGAAGACAGTGCTTGCTTAATCATGATTAAGAGTAGAACTGCACCGATTACAATTTTCAAGGCCGATTCCGATTTCAGATTTTTCATTGGGTTTGACCTGCCGATATCGATTTTAGCCGATTCCGATAAAACATTTTCTAACCACTTTACAGCACACACAAATATTTATATTCTATCTTTTCTTTAATAGAACATTTTACATAGAACATAGAACATAGAAACATTTTTGAACAGATAATCGATCGCTATGAAATAGAACTATATAAATTCACACACATCTAAAGTGCAATGTTATGGAAGAACCATTTCCTTCTTTTCACATCCAATATCCAACAAATAAATTTGTATATATTTAGCAAACTAAACTTCTGTATGAAAACAGGGAAAACAGGTAATGGCAATAAAATAATATATAAATAACAAATAAAAATAAAATAAATATAGCCTTGCAGTATAAAGATATTTCTCAAAACACACACACAGGCCTATTGCAATCACTTGTACATCAATGGCAAGTTTTTCTTCACAAACAGAAGCATTTCTGCTTTGTCACCAGATAGTCTGTTTCTTCTCTCATCTGCCACATGTCCAGCCAGGCTAAACAAGTGCTCACTGTTTGAACGTCAACAGTAACGTTACCTGAAAACAGTGTGTAGTTCATTTTTCAGCAAGTTTTCTTTATTTGTCATTGTGCATTGGGCTTATCTGCTAATGTTAGCTACCAATGGTTACCTCAGAACAATCCAGCAAATACACGGTACCCTGGGTGCCGTTACCTGAAACAGATGATTTAATGTCACCGCTCATTTTACACACAGTTTAGCAACAAAACTAAACACTGAGGGAAGATGACTACGTTTTTAATGTTGGTTTTGAGCAGTATGCATCACCACTAACCTGGAAAGCGTTTTAAACAGTAACGTTAATACAGAGTGTCGGGGGAATACAACGTCTCCTGCAGCGGGGCATCAGAGGCAGGGGGACTGCAGCGTTGACTAACGTTAGCTTCTTGTCTCATCTGGGGTCTGATAAACAGTAAATTTATCAAATTCAGTGTGCCCAACGCTATTTTCCAATAAACTGTAGCTGTCAACCTCAGAGGGGAGAGAGCGCGGCAGACAGCTCTGCAGAGCCATGTATATTTACAACTTTATGACATTTCCTAAACAGCTGATGGAGCGGCGGTGCGCCGCTGCTACATGCATATAGCGGAAACCCTGCATGTGTACATGTGATGCTGATGTTGCGCAATGTTAATCATGCGGCACCCGAGTGCATTTTACTGGTATAAAATCGGCATATGTCACACTGACCGACCGGTCGCCAGTCAAGGCCCATCACGTGAAAATCGGCCAATTGGATCATCTCTACACCTCTATCTCTATCTTTACACCAAGAAGATACCCTTAATTTAATTTGGGCTACAATTGTGCTGGGTTTCTGTATGTAACGTGGGAATATTTATCTTTGATCTAAGGCCAGAACAAAAAGTGTAATGACATTTATTGTCATGGTACAGATGCTTTCACTGTAGCTTTGGAGCTCCTGATCAGACCTGTTTGTAGCTACTATATGTGCATCAAATGAGTGCTCCAAACTACATGACTACATTTTGTCAGGGCCTTCCAAAGCTATTACACCGCTACAAAAGGGATCTATTGAACTGTTTCCTGATCTGTCACCATCTTCAGATTTGGTCAGGTTTAGGCACATCTTGTTAGGAAAATGGCAATGTGAGCAAGAGGGATGTACTAGCACTGGGTCAGGGAAGATAGAATATGCAGCAGAGCAGGGTGGGAGCCTCCAAAGTTCGAAGCAGGCCACCGAAGGAAGAAAATACCCGATGTACAGGGCATGCAACTTGGAGGAGAGGTCCAGCTGAAGGAGGTTGAAAATCTTTGAGGGCAAACGAGGGATTAAAGTGGACAGCTCTGGACGGGGCTGCGGAGCGTGTGCGCCATAATTGAATTTCACGCATGCTGCCTTCTTCTGAAGTCGTGTAGCAAAGCAATCATTTGAAAAGAAAGCTATTAGTCAAGCCCTTTGCTAAGCTCAGAGCTGTGCCATAGGAAATCTGGGATTACCCAGGCAGCAGACTTCGGTGTACTCCGTCAAAACACAAGTGTCACGATGAGCCGCAGGAATGGAGGGACAGCAACAGTCTATTATCACTGTGGATCTTTGAACTCCATTTTTTCTCCTCTTTCATACCTCTCCTGCTTTTGGTTAGGGTTCATTTTAAACATTATCACAGTCTTACTGGTCACTTTTTTTTTGACTGGCATTGGAAAAAAGGAGAGAAAAAAACTTTTTCATAAAACAAATGTTATGAATGTAACTATGGTTCTATGAATCCTGGATGACCACCAGAGGCAGTGCTTAACTTGGAATATTTTCAGTCTTGCGCATGCACAGGTTGGGTATTTATATCATGTGACCTTGGGATGAGTCCGGCTAATGTATTAAGGTCCGGTGTCATCCACAAGCTCATTCCTACAGAATCTTGACGCGGGTTCGCAAGATTCCAAGTGACTAAGAACTCTGGCGGTCTCAAGGATTTACAGAACCTTTAGTTACATTTGTAGCTTTCATTCTATTTCATCCTTACTGACCGCCAGAGGCAGTGCTTAACACTGGATGACTTATATCAAGTTGAGTCACGAGGAATCCTGAGTACCCACCTCATAAGGATGCGGCAGAGTAGCCTTGTGAGACCGTCCTGATCTCGCAAGCTCCAGTTTTCCACTCGCAGATCAGTCTGGCGAGCTATGCTTTGCCTGCTTTGTGGTTGTATTTTCATACGCTTCGTGGATCTGATTGGTTGATTTGGCCCGTCTATCACCAACATAGGTGATAGACAGATGGTTCATCCAATCAGCTAACCAGTATTTCCGCCCCTTCCCAAAAGTTCTCCAACGGAAAGTTCCCAGATGGATATGCCGAGCAAATGCGAAGCAATCCATCTGGCGGAGTAAGGTTAGCGGCAGAGGGCGAAGAACCTCTGGCGAAGAACCGCGCCTAAAGGATGGGGGGTAGCATAACATTCACGCTGTAATATCTTGAGAATGGGCTCAGGCACTCGCATTAGGCCACGGCACATATGTCCTCCAAGGGCACCCCTCTCTATGACATGGAGACACTCCTGGTAGAGCGGCATTTCACCCCAGATAGTAGAGGCTGCCAATCGCCTCATACGTGGCGGCGGCAATGACATTCATTGTTACTTAATGTAACAGATTTTTAAACATTTAATGTAAGTAACTGGCAAACAATGCTTACTACTCTTTAAAGAGCACACGTTTATAACTAATTTACAGATACTCCGTATTTATGCCGTTTTTATGCTGTTACTGTCATTCTCTACAGTATGTTGTCTTTTTGTTGTCTGTCTGTTCGACTGTCCGTGTTTCTCTCTGTTGACACTGTACTGTACTGTCTGGTTCTCCATCTAGTCATGTGTTTTAGCAATTTAAATATTTTTTTTTGCTGTCTGTGATTATACGTCAGGGTTTTTCCTTGCTCAGAATTGGCCTTTGGGGGAACACATAAAGCAGGGGGGGGGCACGTTTTGCTCCCAAGATTGACTTACATAGGCTACTGCTTTTACTGATACATTTTACAATAACACAATCATGTTATGGATACAAAATGTTGTGAAGTGTAATGTTTTCTACATTCTATTAATCAGAAATGATCAGTGATGTTGAATATAGCCTACAGTGTAATGGACCACCACAGTTCAGGGATACATGTGAACCGCGGATTAATTGCAGAGTTTAACCTACATAGTGTAAAACTAAACACTACGTTCTACCTATGTAGAGCGGTCACCTGCCAATCGAAAGGTTGGTAGTTCAATCCCTGGCCCTGCAGTCCCATGTCGAAGTGTCCTTGGGCAAGACACTGAACCCCGAGTTGCCCCCGATGCTGCGCCACCGTTGTGTAAATGTGTGTGAGTGTTTATTTGATGAGCAGGTGGCACCTTGTAGTGTGTTATTATTAATATAATTATTATTATTATAACCATAGTGTAATTGTGCAAGCGATAAAAACCCATCCTATGCGCTATCAGCCTGTACAGACAATTTATTTGTATATTAAAAAAACAAATCTGACTGGCCCACATTTAAAAAAAATGGCATTTGCCAGAATTTCCAGATAGCCAATCCGCCCATGCCACGTAGTGAGGTTGATTGGGGTGGTGGATGGGTCAAACACAGGACTTTCACCCAGGAGACCGGGGATCGTGTCCTGCATGTCATGTTTCCTTTGTGTCCCGCCTGTCACGTTTCCTAAACCCTACCCCCGCTTTCTTCTTTTACTAAACCCAACCCTGTTCTTCTTTTCCTAAACCCAACCCTGTTCTTCTTTTCCTAATCCCAACCCCGTTCTTCTTTTCCTAAACCCAACCCCATTCTTCTTTTCCTAAACCCAACCACGTTCTTCTTTTCCTAAACCCAACCGGTTCTTCTTTTCCTAATGCATTTTGAGCGCCGTATACAGCGGTTCAAAATGCATACAGATAACACACCACTTGGCTTTAGAAAGTGGCGTGTATGTTTACGTTGGCTGTATACAGCATAGACATACACGCGGATAGCTCAAAATGCATACAGATAACACGCCACTTGGCTTAAGAAAGTGTGCGTGTATGTTTACGCGAAGTCATGATGTCATGTTTAAGTCCTATAGTACTATAAACGTGATATATTTCCAGGTCATATCACATCATCCCGACACTTTCATACTTTTGTTATTGTGACACTGGTATAAAATTGCGTTCTGTGTTGTATTAAAACGTTTCACTAAATTTCTTTCACTAACATTTGTTTTATCTCCCAGCTGGACAGCCAAGCATTGTAGGTAAGGTCACTTGCCCGAGTCTTGTAGTAGAAACTTAAAAGTAAACTAGTGTTGTTTCATATATTATACGGACTTTGAGATCTTTCTGTTGCCTTCGTTTTCTTCCTGTTTGTGTTCTTATGTGACATTCCTCCAACAAAAGGAAGAGCCTTCAGCGTTGACTAACCTATATAATATTGGTTGGAAGCTTGAAACTTATCTCATGATTTCATGTGTTTCATGAGTCAGTTGAACGAATACTCATTTTATGTCTTTGTTTTTAAAGTCGCTCTGCTAATCTGGACTTCATGAAACAGCTTCATCAAAATAAGCAGTAGTTATAATTTCCTTTCTGTAGAAGTAAGTTGTTGGACGGCTATATATATTACCATGTCACGAAAAATGATGTAGCAGATCTGGGTTAGGAAATACAACCAAAGTGTGTCTGATCAGATGTTCCAGATGAAGTAGATAGTGGGAATTGATATTGACTTTTAATCTTGTGCGGAGAACTTAATGGTTGCTCCAGAGCAAACAGCCACAAAGTTCAGTAATCTTCAACATTATTGTTGGTATCAATGTAATCATTTGTTTATCAGGGTTTGTTTTTGAAGTTCGTTTCTAAAACAATAATTTTTTTTTTGTTTTCTAAAACCAGAAAAGTTGATTGACAGCTATGGGAGCAGGAAAGAAAGACCAGGACGGAGCAATTATTCAGCTATTTACAGATGTTCAGGCAACTTCTTCAGTTTTCTTTCTGATTTCCAAATAGCATGCGCTCACTGCGTACTGACTGACATGTGCACTGAACCAGCCTCTCTGTTAGGATTGTACATTTATTTGGAGCTCTCATGAAGTGGAGCTATGCTGTTTATTTGTTGATGCAGAATGAGAGAAAACAAACGTTGTAGCGGCACATTAATCAAAGACACAACTGTTGCTTTTCACTTCCATTGTCCCAGAACCTGCAGCAGTACACATCACATTGTTCCATGGCAGCTTTGGACGTGGTTTTATTTTAACATAATTGCTGGCATTTTTGGATCAGCTGAGGACCTACAGTACAGTAGGGGAATGGTAGACATTTGAACCTTGATGTATGTTATAGATCATTCTCATCGTGACTGTGAAAATAGAAAGGGGGAGAACAGTCAAAATGTCTAGACAATTAAAAAACTATAAAGTTTAAATAATGTAAGTTTTGCTTTTGAGTTTGTTTTCAGACTGTTGAAGGCCGACCATTCTACATTCTACGCAAATTCACAGTTGTGTTTATACTCAGTGTTTAGATCCCACAAAGCGCTAATGCTACCAATGCGTTAGCTGAACTTTACGGAGCTATCAGTGGACTATTTATTGTTGCTGGTGATTTCAACCACGCAAATCTCAAGAAAGTTCCTTATATTCTACCTTCACCTTACGGTGAATAGTAATTGCACTTTATGTATAGTCTATAATGTGTGTGCACTAAATGTAGCCTGTCTCGTATGTTGTTTTTATATAATGTCGTTTTTATAAATTGTCGTTTTTATATATTTTAAATGTTTAACAGTGTATATGGTTGAAATGACAATAAAACCCACTTGACTTGACTTGACTGCACTCTGTAACCAGTAGGCGTGGCTTGGGAGTGGCCTCGTAGGGAAGCGAAGCAAGTGCATTCTGGGAGTTGTTGTCTTTCATCCACATGAGCCAAAAACACATTTTCTGGCTTTTCTCAGTCTAGAAGGCACCAATTTCTAAAGAAATTTCACATTTCTACTACATAAATGACCCAATTTAAATGCATATTCATCTTTCCCGCAGTGAAATATCCCTTTAAGTAGAGACGTTAACAGAACTACACAGATAAATATTCTTACTCACTTTTGTGGAATCAAAACATGACCTTACAGTAGGTTGTTGCTACGTCATTATTCCCTTTCAATGCTAATACTTTGTTTCTTACAGGTCAAGGAAGCTCAGAAACTTTCTAGCCGAATGTATTTAAAAAGGGATCTTTTAAAACTGCAGAGATCAAAGTGGCGAACACTAAAGCTTTGGATGATGATTTGATTGTGTTTTATAAGTGCTGCCGAGACATTCAGTACTTTACTCAGCCCCATCAGACCGCCAAACTTTTTCTTTGGAGAAAAGAGCTCTCTGTGAAAAATAAGGTGACAACGGGCTGTTTGTGTTGAACGCTGTGAAGATGGATGAGCGAGTCTTCAAACATCACAGACACAAATATCTCCTTTGATTTCAATGTGTTGTTGACTGATTTTGTTGTCTCTGTGTTTACCTTTCTGAATTCATGTGAACACTTTGAGACCCGTGACATTTCTTCTCTCGTGCTGGCCCGCATCGGACAACTCTCAACACTAGTTCTCATCACAACATTCCTCCATGTACATCTATGTGCATGTTGTTCTTTATAATTTTGGCTTCAGACGGATACAGAGCCAGATACTCCAGCTTTAGAGTAATGAAGTTGTTGAAACGCTGTGTTCCAGGCAGGGGCTTTGAAATATTGTGCAGCCTTACATGCACATCTGTACATAATTTTTTTTGGTCTATTTATGTTGCTGTAAAAGTGTAGTATAAGAGTATTTGTAGTATTCATTCTGAGACATAGACAGTTTGAAGTGGTGTGGCTATGAAAATGTGTCAGCCCTTTTTGACAGGACTCTCCCAGCAGATCAAGAAGCAGCAGGTCAGACCCGTTTGCTAATTAGCAGCCAATTAGAAAGCTGAGGTTTCAGCGTGACACCCCAGTGTTTGTTTCCTGCTGGTGGGGGTGCACCACCGATATGACCCCGCAACATGAATCCACGGTTATGCTACGGATCACTGCTCACTGGCTCTGCAAACACCGAGGGCCTTCACATGACACACACACCCACACACACACACACACACACACACACACACACACACACACACACACACACAGAAACAGAAGTACTTAGTGTGGCTTCAATGAGATAAATCCCAGAGGAATGCTTAGATTTAAATAAGACTGGTGTCCTATGATCTCCAGGCAATATCTGTATGTTTTTCTTTTGTCATATTTGTAAGTAACAGCGATTATAACATAATCAGATTATAATATAATCATCAAAGTCATAACCTCTTTTTAACCCTTCATTTTTCATACTTCTGAACTTTAACAGAATTACAGAGTGCATCAGTATTAAAGGACATGTGAGTAAAAAACTGATTCTCAGCATGTTCTTCAGATTACAAGCAGCAAGACTTCTGAAGGCACACTGAACAGGCCACAGCTGTTCACAGCAGTGGTATCAGGAGGTAGTGTGGCTTATCCTTTAAAACAAGGTTTGTGGTTGGTGTCTGCATGTCCAAGTGTCCTTGAGCAAGACACTCCACCCCGAGTTGATTGGCAGGCAGCGCCTTGCATGGCAGCTCCGCCACTATTGGTGTGTGAATGTACACTCACCTTAAAGACTATTAGGAACACCTGTAAGATTTCTCTTTAATGCAATTATCTAATCAACCAGTCACATTGCAGCTGCTTCAATGCATTTAGGGGTGTCGTCCAGGTCTAGACAATCTCCTGAACTCCAAACTGAATGTCAGAATGGGAACAAAAGGGGATCTAAGCAACTTTGAGCGTGGCATGGTTATTGGTGCCAGACGGGCTGGTCTGAGTATTTCCTAATCTGCTCATTTACTGGGATATTCACGCACAACCATTTCTAGGGTTTACAAAGAATGGTCTGAAAAAGTAAAAACATCCAGGATGCTGCAGTCCTGGGGGGCCAAAATGCCTTGTTGATGCTAGAGGTCAGTAGCCTCATGAGACCGTCCTGATCTCGCGATCAGTCTGGCATCTTGAGATAGAGAAAATTTTGAGCCGTTCGCCAAACGACCGGGCCAATCAGCGTTGGTTTTGAGGCGGGTTTAGGTGGTGATAGACAGCTGGTTTATGGTTTATCCAATCAGCTAACCAGTATTTTCAGCCAGTGCTAGCCCTAATTCTGTTAGCTGTTCGCTAATGCTTTTTTCTCTTGGATCCTTCTTTTGGAATATGGACCGGGAACCTGAAAGGGTGCCTTTTATTCCTAAATTCTCGTAACACAAACGGCAAATATCCTTTACCGACACATGAGCTAACAAGCTATGCTTTGCCTGCAGCAGCAAGGGCTTGTGGTTGTATTTTCATACGCTTCGTTGATCTGATTGGTTGATTTGGCCCGTCTATCACCAACATAGGTGATAGACAGATGGTTTATCCAATCAGCTAACCAGTATTTTCGCCCCTTCCCAAAAGTTCTCCAACGGAAAGTTCCCAGATGGATATGCCGAGCAAATTCGAAGCAATCCGTCTGGCGGAGTCAGGTTAAGAGGTCAGAGGAGACTGGGCCGAGTGATTCAAGCTGATAGAAGATCAATTGATTCAAATAACCTCTCGTTACAACCAAGGTGTGTAGCAAAGCATTTGTGAAGCCACAACACGCACAACCTTGAGGCGGATGGGCAACACCAGCAGAAGACCCCACCGGGTACCACTCATCTCCACTAAAAATAGGAAAATTAGGCTACAATTTGCACGAGCGCACCAAAATTGGACAGTTGAAGACTGGAAAAATGTTGCCTGGTCTGATGACTCTCGATTTCTGTTGAGACATTCAGATGGTAGAGTCAGAATTTGACGTAAAGAGGATGAGAACATTGATCCATCATGCCTTGTTACCACTGGGGCAGGCTGGTGCTGGCGGTGGTGTAATGGTGTGGGGGATCCATTTTGCCTTCAGAACTGCCTTAATTCTTTGTAGCATTGATTCACCCAAGTGTTGGAAGCATTCTTTAGAAATGTTGACCCATATTGATAGGATAAGGTCAAACACAGTATTAGTATGGTGTTCTTAATAATCCTTTAGGTGAGTGTATGTGTGAATGAGTGAATGTCAGGCAAGCTGCAAAGCGCTTTGTAAGGTAGAAAGGTGCTATAGATGCATTTTATTAAACATGCATACACATGAATGTATATCATAACACATCTGGTTGGGTTTAGTGACTTTACAGTGAGCTTTACATGCTTTGAATGTATCCACATTCAATTTAACATTACATAAAAATATTACTACTTTTTCTCATATGATATAATATCAGGACCATCAGTGGGAGAGAGGAGTATATCTAGTATATCACAACAGTAGTAATTACATGGCGAGTTTGCGCGTGCATGTGTGACGTCATCACACGCACGCGCAAACCTGCCATGCTATCTGATGATATGAGCGTGCGTGATTACGTTGCGGCCGAACGTTGGTACTCGCGATCGACATCTAGCGGCCGAATATGGTAGTGCATCTAATCGTCGAAGCTGCACGCGCATACCGCGAGCGTAATGACGTAGCGGTCGAACGTCAGCACACCGCGAGCGCCATCTAGCGGCCGAATATGGGAGCGCATCTGTCAGTACCCGATCCGTTCCAACAGCACAATCCGTTCTGCGCATGCGCAAGATGTTCGCGCATGCGCTGTGGTACGATGATTTACGACACTACCCGATCTATTCCCACACTAGCCTCCACTGGGAAGCTAACGTTAGTTTAGCTAATAGCTAATTCACGTTAGTTTAGCTAATAGCTAATTCGGGCAGACCGCTAGGTGATTATAGCGGTATGCCGTTAGCCTCCACTGGGAAGCTAACGTTACTTTAGCTAACAGTTCATTTGGCTAACCGCTAGCTGATTGTAGCGGTCTGCCGTCTGTCAGCCTCCACAGTTAAGCTAACGTTAGTTTAGCTAACAGCTAATTCGGCTAACCGGTAGCTGAGACAGCATGAAAACTTTTAAAAGACCCTCAAAATAAAACTTCAAAACAAACGTTAACATATATAACAGCTGTTACGTCAGTTCTACTTTACTTGTGCTCATTTAAAATACAATCACTCAATACTTGTCTTTATTGTTACTGTAAAGTCTTCATTTTGCTCTAGCCTGCTTTTCCCATTATGTTTGACTTAACGTTATTTTAGACTGAATCTAGCTGTCCGTTCTGCCTGCATGATCCGTTCTGCGCATGCGTTATTTGTCGGCTAGCGGTTAGCCGAATAAGGTATCAACGTAGGTATCGCTGTCGTCATGGTTTACGTGGGGTGAGGCATCATTTACATGTTGTAAAAAGGTGTTAAAACGTTTGATAGACCAATGGTTAACTGTTAAGAAGGGGTTTGCTATTGGTGGATTGTAAAAACGCCCTACAGGGTGTGGTTTGTGGTGTTTAAAACCCATTGTTTCAAGGCTGACTGCTCACTTTTTTATCCACCATTTTTAGCTGTTCTGCTAACTAGCTTGCTACCTCGTTTTCTCAGACTTCCTCAACAAAAAGCCCTCTGGAGTTTTCACTTTTTAATTCTTTTTCGGCAAAAGCAAAGACGAATCGTTTTTTCAGCCATGTCTTTCCACACATTTGGACAACAATCTGGATCATCTGTTGTTGAAGAAGATGACACCCCTGGTCTATTTGCACCCCTAACGGCCACCGGATCTCCTCAATCGCTTTCATCATTGTCATCATCGCCACCTCTAACGCCGGAACACTTCCTGCCACCCCCACCTACACCTCCTCTGCCGCCATCTCTATTGATTGGGGCACTTCCCCCTCGGACATATGCATATCAAGCCACCCCCTCAACATATGCTGCATTACAACAGGGTGGTGTTGCTGATTGTTTGGACACAGAGGCGCCTGATCAGACGGATGGTGGGGTGTCATCTTTGTTTATAGATAGCGTTAAAACAGCGTCTCTACATCTTCTTAACATTGTTCTTTACAAGTATTTGGAAGAGCTTTGTTCGGGCTGTCAGATCAATCATTTAAGCCAGAAACAGCATGCCTGTTTCGAGGGGCTACCAGAACACTTCTATACTATGATCCGTCCCACCCAGGAGGGTTAGGAGGTGTACACAGGCTTCGTGATTCCGTCAAAGAATGTACTGGCTTGTCTCCAACTATCCCCACGGTTAAAAAGTTTCTGCTGAGGCAGGATGCGTATACACTGCACGCCCCTGCATTGAAACACTTCCCAAGAAACAGAGTGATTGTTAATGGTATCGATAAGCAATTTCAGGCTGATTTGGTCGATATGTCTGAATATTCAACGGAAAACGCAGTGCAATATTTATTGACATGTATTGATGTGTTTTCTAAATATGCCTGGGTAATATGTCTTACAAACAAATCGGGTCCTATTGTGACAAGTGCCTTTAGGGAAATATTGGAACAAGGACGCATACCCCAGAAGCTTCAAACTGAATTTTATAATAAGGTTTTTCAAAAATTGATGACACAATATAAAATTCACCATTTTTCCACATCGAACGAAATAAAAGCAAGTGTTGTTGAGCGTTTCAATAGGACTTTCAAAACCAGAATGTGGAGATATTTAACGGCTGTTAACTCGCGCCGCTATATTGAGGTAGTACGAGATATGGTTGCTGCTTACAACTCTGCATACTCACAACACATACTATACAGTGTGGCTGTCAAACTACAGCTTATTAACTTTAGCTGTTATAACGTTCAGGTTTAAAGTGGATCTCCACCATGGGTGTATAACCAGAGCTGGATCCAGCGTTGGAGGCGGAGCCCCA
This sequence comes from Perca flavescens, assembly GCF_004354835.1. Lineage (NCBI taxonomy): Eukaryota > Metazoa > Chordata > Actinopteri > Perciformes > Percidae > Perca > Perca flavescens. Next base: position 25,798,351 of record NC_041351.1, on the reverse strand, counting down.
TTCATTCTGAGAGTTGCTCAGTGTACATGAAACCTTTATGGAGCCAAATATGACCCAGATGATTGGTACTGCTTCAGAGAGCAGGAACACTAGAGACCACCACTGGCCGGGTTGGATACTTCCTGTTTAGCACTCTGCTAACTTGAATGGGGATTAAATGATGTAATCGTGCTAGACTTTCCAAATGTTGTTGGACCGAACGGATCAAACTCTGACAGTGAAACGAGTCATTTCACAAAAGAAATTATTCACTGATTTACATTTGTCTCTTTCTCCATGTAAGTCTTTGGGAAAAAGTGTTTTTGGGCAAGAGGGCATCACGTGATGGGCCGGAAGTTGTAGTTCCACTGTTTGGCCACTATGATTAATTTGCTTCAAAGCCTGAGGGCCTGTCTCCACCCACATCAGTGTCTGTTTATGGGTGTTGGGGAGTATAACTGTATGTGAAAAAGGTATATGTAAACATTGTAGGCCTTCAGTGTCTCCACAGCTAGCTGTGTGACGTTTGATAAATGTCCTCAAGTGATGTCACTTGAGTCAGCGTCGGTTGAAGACTACAAGTTTGAAAAGTAAAGAAATGTGAAGTGAACTTATCAGACCCATGCAGCCCGCTGCTCATCTCTGCTGCCTTCATTAGCTGCTACTAGCATAGCATGCCAGAATCTCTGACTGAACTGTTTGTGGTTGAGTTGCATTATGGGTAATGTAGGTACCAGGTTTTAGGAAAACAATGTGAGGATCCTTACTTCCTGTGTATTGCTGTGATGTGTCCCTGAAGACCAAGTCCATCTTATGTGTTATAGCTCGTTATATGATGATTTAAGTGTTGTATGTTTCACTCAAATGAGTGCTGGTTGGCTTTTATTATCATAATAAGATTGAGTTGTGTTTTAGGGAGGTTACCTTTTGTGGCAGATTTTAGGACGCCACATCTCATCCCAACTCCGTACGCACAGATAACAGCTTTTCACAGCTTCATCTGATCGCTCTTGTCTCGTATTTTCTCCCTCCCTTTCTTCTCATCTTCTCCCTTGTCTTACTCCCCTTCCATCCTGGGCCAAACTCCTACCACCTCGGGGATACGAGGGCTTATTTGGGTGCTGCTTCCCAAGCGGGCCCATCAAATTCCACTGGCGCTGGCTTTGCTTTTCTTGGAAATACAACAGAAATCACAAAGGAGAATAGGGAAGGAGATAAGATGTTACACGCGTCAGAAGCCTTCTTTTATTTTCCAAATAGCAGGAGCTCATTACACATGTGACCGCGCGTCAGGCCCTCCTTGGTTTTTATGGCTTTCTTTCATGAAATCAGGTCTTTCTTCACACTCTGCAACTCCAGTGCCCAGAAATGTCTAATTTCTTCTATGTTCTGTGACGCTGTCATCATCAGGACGGTATCTCTGATCTCAGCTATCTGCAGCCTTTTGGCCAGATAGTGGGACTCCGCGTAAAACTAAAGAGGAAAGAAGCACATATTTTTCAGTTTGCGAATCTTTGAGCCTTGCCAATTAGACACAACACAATCACCATATTAGTCCTCACATATTTGCACTCATCACAAATAGATATTTTTCAAGCTCTCTGTCCAAAGTTCAGCTATTCATTATATTATACAATTGAAACAGCAGGCTTTAATTTAGATGACATCATTAATTCCTACTGCACTTATCAGCATTAGATCTCTCTAAACACTCAGAGATGCAGAATTATTTCCTCTTGAATAAATATAACAAAGTGATGCCGTCTATGAGCTTTGTGTTTTCTACTATTTGGATATGTGAAGGCATGCACTTAATACTCAACTCATACACACCAAACACCACCTCGCTGACTGAAGACATTGTCTCCATGGGTCTCTTCCAGTCCGTGCTTTTATAAAACAGTGAAAGTGCACAGGCTACATTGATCTGGAGCCACAGGAATGGAAAAATCCCTCTTGGCTGTCTGTTTCCAGTGTTTTGAAGCTGATATGACACCTATTAAACAAGAACAGCATTTAGCTAGTCTGTGCGTGTGTGTGTGTGTGTGTGTGTGTGTGTGTGTGTGTGTGTGTGTGTGTGTGTGTGTGTGTGTGTGTGTGTGTGTGTGTGTGCGTCCGTGCGTGCGTGTGTGCGTGTGTGTGTGTGTGTGATGAGTCCAGCACAGGCTCAGATCTCAGAGAAGCAGACCCATCAATTCTGTTTTTTAACCATTTGGAGATATACATCTATTCATAACTAGCTTCTACTATTGTAACTGGTTATACTCAAATGAATTGAACCCTGGATGCTGCTTGAGGAAAACGACAGGGAGGAAGAGGTATTTTGAAGCCAAAAAAGCCCAAGCCTTTGTAATGTTTTTCCTGCCTTTATCCATTCTGCACTTATTGAGCATATTTAATCTGCCATTGCCAATCAGCCATTGAAATGCTGAACTCCTTTTATTTTAGCTGTCAAATATCACAGTCATACTGCTGGGTTCACATCACATCAGTAGTATTTGCACTAGCTCTTGAAATTAAAGGATCTGTTTTATTACAACTTATTTTCATAGCTTGTCCGTCATTTCTTTGCTGAGATCTGGGAACTTGAAATAATACGAGTTGTCAGAAGAAACCCCAGTTTAGCCAAACTGTGGAAGAGAGAAAACAAATGTGAGCGATGAATCTATTATCCAAACTGTCCAATGTGAACTATTGATTTGATTTGATTTTGATTTATTGGTTTATTTAGAAGGGGACAGTGCAATTTCATAAAACACATGAACAAACATGGTTAAAAAAGCCAGAATTAGCCAAATGGCTATTTTTCATCTGTATTCCCCTGGCCAAGATGTAAAAGAAGCAATAAGTATTAACTTTCCTGTTTGACCTTTTAAACTTGCCATAGTTGGGCTTTTGGGTGCGCTCGCTTTTGGCTTTCCTGTCAAATTAAGAATCATAACAAAAGAACGCAAAAATAAAACCCAAGTTTCACATAACTAGAATCTTTGATATGAAATCTGTGTCTGTGTGTCTTCCAGTACCCTAATGAGGGAACGTGTCCTTCTATTTGATGTCGTAAAGCAAACTTGTGTACTCACACATTTCCAAAACCTCAAGCCAACACAAGTGGAATACTTGTAATACTGGGTTCTCAATCTTCTCTGTATCAATGCTAAAGTTTTGGCGATACATTAGCATGAAGCTATTAAGAGATATCGTAACCGTGATCTCTGTCCTCGTTGTAAGCATGGCATATGTCAGAGTTTACCATCTGGGAGTAAAATGAACAATTTGCAGGAAATGAGATTGTGTTCTGAGAGTCTTGTAACAGCAGTGAGGTAATGATGAGGCACCGAAGCAGGCGGCAAATGTGTTGGCTGCCACTCATAATTACTGTCGCCCCGGCGCTGCACTTTCCTTCACCACTTTTTTTCTCAGTGCATTTCTCGACTGAATGTATTTCAGAGGAGCGTTACATCATCGGCCAGTGCCTCGAGGAATGTGCACGACACGCGCTTCATGTTGTACAAGTGATTGAATGAAAGCTCCAAGGTCACAGTGACGTTTCATATTAGTGCAGCTAAATGGATTCTGAAATGGTCTCGAAAGAGAGAAACCCATTCTCATAAAACATGGTTGTCATACGGGTGTCACTAAGAAATTCACATTTAGTGAAGTGTCTAAGACTACAGACTACAGTTGACACGATGTTTACATTCTGTCTGGGATTTCAAGGCTTTCCTCTCGTTCCATGCTCAGAGCTAGTGTATGAGTTATCGGACAGAATCCGCAAAAACAAGCAGAGGTGTAGGAGGACATCTTTAATGTTAAGCTCTAGTGTATGTGTGTGTGTGAGTGTGTGTGTGTTTGTGTGTCGCTCATACAGTACACTCCTGGGTTGTGTAATCAAAAACTCACTCATGAAACACCTGAAATATGCAGTTTTAAGCCATATCTCTATGAAGTCAGATGCTATTTTCATTTCTCCATTTTCCTTCAACAACAAAGCTGCTGCGATCGTTACCCAGAATGCTTTGTGACTCCCAAGCACGCAAGTAAAGTAAATATTGCTCCTGAGGAATGAGGCTTCCTAGAAGTGACATCATGGAGACACATTATTATTACTGTAGCTATATGTGCAATGAGTGAAGAGAAGAGATCGATGGTGTGCTATCTCCTCTCTAATCAGACCGAGCATCACTTTGTGCGTGCCTGCGTTCGGTCACAAAGTGCATGTGGAGCATTTTCGGCTATTTCACCCCCAAACACAAACAAAACATCTCGTTTACTTCAAATGAAGTCTGATGAACACAAACACTTTATTTGAATGCCAAAATTATCATTTATTATCATTCCTGGGGGAATACAAATGTTCACATGTTTTGGCGTGCACTCTCTTAAAATTCCAGCTGAAAGAAACAGAAAGTCAAGCTGGAAGGTGGTTAACTCATGTCTTTCAAGTGACTCTTTACTGGGACAAAGAACTCAATGCTGTATGTCAATTTTAAATGGATATTGTAGTCATAATCAAGTCTTTACGTGAGGCATGTCCTTTGTCATTAAGTGTCATTGCTACCAAACACAGACACTGAAAACAGTATATTAATAGAGAGTGACATTATATTTGTGTTTCACGTGTTCAGCCTATTTATTAAAAATCTAAAGTGCTATAAATTTTACATGAAAGACTCACATAAAAATATATATTGCCTCTCACTTAGCTTTAGTTGTATGTGGTCGTGCAGATAATTTTGAGATTCCTCCAGTGTAACATTCAACACAATGCAGCTGGCTGGAGCTTCTGCTTGTGATGCTCCAACCCTAACCCCGAGTGATGGAGAGGTTTTCTGGAAGGAGATGTTTCTAATTCATTTGTAATGTTTGAAATTTAAAAAGACCTAGGCAAATAAAATCTGAATTGTAAGGAAACCAATATTATATGTATTATAGAATTGGATTATATGTAGTGAAGCATTAACAGGTTAGCCATTTTTCAAGGTGTAGCCTAATTTTAATTAATTAATTAATAATTAAATGTGCTGCTGGGTAGTTTAATTTATAAAATGCAACATTAATCCTAACCTGAAAAGTAACTAGTTACTAAAGTTGTCAAATGAATGTAGTGGAGTAAAAAGTACAATATTTCCCTCTATAACTATAAAGTAGCATTAAATGGTAAATTAAACTGTTTTTAAGCACAGTTCTTGAGTAAATGTACTTTCCATATCTATCTATCTACCTATCTATCTATCTATCTATCTATCTATCTATCTATCTATCTATCTATCTATCTATCTATCTATCTATCTATATATCCATCTGCTTGATTAACACGAAGGTTACAAGTTCATTGTATCAACCTGCTCTGCACTTATCTATTGTAATCTCTTACACTTGTACCAACAGATGGGTCAAAGACCCACTGATTTCCATGTAATGCCTGAAATTATTATTGTGCCTAATTGTTACAGGAGAGTAAAAGGGAAAACAAAGCCGGGCTATCAAGCGGTCCAATTAATACCTTCACCAACACTGACCTCTGAAAAGCAAAGGATCTATATGGCACTTTGTCAAACATACTCTCCCGGGACTTGACGTTAGGTCCTTCTGCTTTAGGGGCAACTAGGATGAAGCCCAGTCAGCTTCAACCTGCTCCAGCCTCATTGAAGGCAAGAGTTTGGGCACATTTTGGCTTTTATAACCTCGAGGGGAAGACGGAACTTTATAGGAATCATGCTATATGCAGGCTTTGCAAAGTGAAAGTTAAGTATTTTGGAAACCCCATAAACTTGAGAACTCACATGGTACGCCATCACCCAGAGATCTGTCTTTCCCCTCCTGACTAAGTTTAGCTAAGCGCTATTTATGCATCCCTGGTACTAGCGATGCGTCAAAGAGAGTGTTCTAAACTGCCAGAGATATCGTAACTGCTCAGAACACGTAGACCAGCTTCTGTTTCTGCAGAATAATTTACACATTCCAGCCAGTGGTGGACTATGAACTGGTTACACACACACACACACATACACCTAAATGTTTATCCATTATGTGATTCTGACACATCACAAAAGTTCTGTTGAATGGAATGTAGTTGCCACAGTTCTAAAAAGAAAGGGCCTAATTTTAGGAAGTTCAATGTGCCCAGTCAAGTTTCAACAGTCAACCTGTTAGCTAAAGTACTCCTTAAACCACATTTAGCAGTATTTTTAGTTTGACTGAGTCCTCACTTTAAAGCTAAATGTAAAGGCTTTTTTTATTTAAGTTTTATTTTATACTTAAATGTATTTGAAAGCTGGCCAAAGCTTGACACTTTGAAGTTTTTATTTTTGTATGAAGACATATAAAGTAATATCAAACTACATTTAATTTGTATGTCTACTGCAATCACATGGGAAAAGTAACCACATTTACATACTGTGAATTGTTTTTTGAATCGAGAATCGTTTTTGAATCGAAAATCGATTTTGAATCGAATCTTGAGCCTAAAAATTGATATTGAATCGAATCGTGACATTTTCTGAATCGTGCACCCCTACAAGGCAGGGCCACTTCTTCTAGTGATAGATGAATTATGAGATGTCTTCAGATTGCTTGCATACTCAGTTTCTGTCATATAAATGTGAGATGCTGAAACCAGCCAATTTTGTTGGCTTGGTAATTGTCTAAAACACTGAATTAATCATCAATATTGTTGGCAATTCATTACCTTAGTTTGAGAGTGATAAAAGTTCATGTGTCCGTTGGCAGTGTGGGTCAGTTCACCAGCATAATCACTACAGCTGGGAGCGTTTCAAATGAATATTGCTGTGTACAGAGTGAAGGCCTTTATCACACATAGAGCAGAATGTTATTTCAGATCAACTCAGTTTTTAGTTTCAGAAAGAAAGTTGCTGTGCTTGCTAAAACTAAACTTCCAGGGGAAAGACGGATGAAAACCAGCCAATGAGAAGATAATGTAGGATCCACTACATTATCTTCTCATTGGCTGGTTTTCATCCGTTTAGATCTGTTCATAACAGACACACAGCGATGTCACTGCGGCACTCTGTCATTCAGCTAGAAGACAATGTGAATGAGATCAGAGCTTTTTCTTTTATAATACAGACCTGACAGAAATTGCATCTTGTTTCCCAGCTGGGATAAGGCCCACTCTACACGGCGAGGTAACCAAGGCGAGGTAAACACGCAGTAGCCTCTTAGCTTGCAGCCTGACAAACAGCGGCAGTATTAATGGTCAACACAGGTTTTTTGAGACGGGACACTGAAGGAAGCTGGAGAATGCATGGAAATGCTTGAATGGAAAGTGGCAGAGTGGATTCCAGGGAGGTCTGCGGCTGTTTTGCTGCTGATGGGTATGGTGCGTTAAAGCTTGTCACACAAAGCCCAGCAGAAGTACACTCTCTGTAAACTTTCCGGGAGCTTTTTAAACACAGAGAGTGCCAGCCTACCTAACCAGAAACGGAGCGGGAGGCACAGCCAAAATGTCAAAGTCACACACACACACACACACACACACGCTCCACACACACTCCTAGTACGCTTCCTTTGTATTTATATTACCTTATGTATTTAGATTACATGGCTGCTTTGTATTGAGCAAGTTAAACACACAGGCCATCCTTCACCATGCCAGCAGGGAGCCTGGAGCAGCAGAGGCTCAGTGATGTCACAGAGGTTATTGCAGGAGCTCCGTGAACGTCACTAACTCACTAACAAGCATCGTCACATGGCAAAGCAAAAGATAAAGCCATCAAAGCTGGTTGTTGCAGTTTTGGTTCTATAGATGCGTTCACCACTTCTCCATCCGTCCTTCTCTACAGCCACACGGAACAGGAAAGGACCAAACTAGAGCTGTAACAATTCCAAATGTTACAATACAATTGTCTCAGAAATAATTGCGATTAAAAATATAATTGTCTCTTTAAGTCAAATTATAAAAGATTTATTAATGCATTACTTTTATAAACAAATTCAAGTTTTGAATGACTTCCAGGATACATCTTTTGGTTACATCACTGTCATGTGACCTAGATAATGTAGTAACACAGGTAAACAGCCTATGAAGTAAACAACACCTCTTTATTATCATAAAACATTGTTTCTAACTGCATCTTCCCCCTTGTCATTTGTGTTGCTATGACAACTAACAATTAAAATAATAATACAAATATATAGTCCGACAGATATATAATTACAATTTTGCATATGTAAACAAAATCAAAAACTACCAGTCATACGCCTTAAGACCTCAGCTAATGTTAGCGATTAATTGTGGTTAAACAAAGAAACCACAATTATGTAAAATAAATTGACAATTAGACAATTATATAAAACTCTTACAGGCCTAGACCAACATGCTCAGTTTAGTCAACATGCTTTCATCTACATAGATCCAATCACTGTGGGATAAAACTTCACTAAGGCAGTCAACACATTGATGTGATGAACATGAACAACCAAAAATAAACAATATATCAATAAATAGGGGATAATGCCCATCACAATTCCCCCGAGCCCAAAAGGGACGTCTTCATATTGCTCATTTTATCTGACCAACAGTCCAACATCCAAAGACATTTTATTATTTTATTATGATAAATGACATGAAAAAAAAAACAAATGTGAGGAGCTGGAACCAGCCAATATAATTACGCGCCTCCAGTAGTTCTGAATAGTTTTATATCACAGGCCATAATGGTGTGATGCTTCACTTTAGTGTTCTCTCTCTCCCCCCCCCCCCCCCCATACACCAGTGTCAGGTGAAAATGAAATAAGGTCCAGACAGCAGACCACCAGATAAACATTTTATTGAGTTTCCGGGTGATAACTCAGTTACCTTGAAAATGATCACAGTTTGGCCAAGAAACGTAAATTCTTCTTCCTGCAAAAGCCCCAAAGCTCTTTAATTTGGAGCTCGGTGTTCCTGTGAGTTGGATCAGTTTGGCTCAGTTCAGACCAGGTCATGGTCACATCTCCTCCTTGCTTCTATTTTTCATCTTTTTATCTTTCATTCTCTCTCAGTTTGAGAAAGACAAAGTTCAGGATTCATTTTAAGGTTTTCGTTCCAACTTCTAGAGCCCTGCATGGTCCGCCTCCTGTGTCCATCTCTGTCCTGCTCCGTCCTCATGTCCCCAGGAGGACACTCAAGTCTTCTGAGCAGGATAACTGGTTGTCCCTCACGCTCGACAAAAGACAAAAGGTTTAAAGTGGCGGTTCTCCACCTCTGTGGAACACACTTCCTGTTGTTCTATGATCGGTGGTCTCTGACGTTTATAAAAAGCAGCTGAAGTCTTAAACTGGCCTCTGTCTCATGTTTTTAATTCTGTTTGTTTTGTAGTTTTATTTTACTGTTTTGTTTTTATTCTTTACGTCGTTTTTTATGTTTTTGCAACATGGTATCATGACTTTGCGTAAATGTACACGCCACTTTCATAAAGCAAAATGGCGTTGTTATTGTACGCATTTCCAGCTATCCCTGTGTATGCCTAGCTGTATACAGCTGATGTAAACATACCCACCACGTGGCCTCGCCACGTTGCGTGTTATTGCGAGAACGTAACGTACTATTGCGAGAACGTCACACGGCTGTAAAAAAATAAATAAATAAATAAAAAATGGTTGGGTTTGAAAAGAACACAGGGAAAGGCTTTAGTAACAAAACAGTGACAAAAACACGGAAAATAACGACAAAAACACGCTTAGGAACACAATAAATGGTTGGGTTTAGGAAAGAAACATTGGGTAAGGCTTATTAAAACAAAAAATAAAAAACGGCAGAAAAATCTCCACACACGGGACGCAAACCCAGCTCTCCCAGGTGAAAGTCCTGTGTTTTACCCATCCGCCACCCAAACCAACCTCCCTACTCCATCCCCCGTTCCTTTATACTACTCGCTATGGCGGAAATTGACTGGCAACATAGGTCAATGGCGGCCGATTTGCGTTGATATACACACAAAAATGCGATTATGCGCCTTGACATCATGCAAAAACGGAATACAAATTGGCATGACATACATACGCCAATTCATGAGATCAGTCTGGTTTTTTGGTCTTATTTTTACTGGACGTCCAGGATGAGGCCGGCTGTGCACAGGGCCGTGCACAGGTCCGTGCACACTTCACTGTGACATTGCAAACACAGACCCGTGCATGTCTGCCCTGAGGCCTGTACTACGAAGCAAGATCAACATGGCCTGGATTTCTTTCAGTATTCCGGCTTCACTAGCCCTAACAACTGCGGTCCCGGATAACCGGTGTCATGAAGGTGGTTATCAACTAGTTCAATCAACCCAGGTTTGTTTGCGCACCACGACCAATTGCAAACATCTACCAGAGCCGCATTATAAGAAGAGCAAATTATAATTCTACATAAATATGAAGAACACAGACTCGGTTTTACAGGGAAAACGCAATGCAGTCACTGCTTCCTAAAACAGGAAGGAAAGCTGGAAAAAAAAAATAGCCGACGCTGTGGATGTTTAAATCACAACTCCAATATCACTTCCCCATCAGTCAGGACCAAGATCTGTCCATAATTACACTTGGGCTTTCCATAAACTGTCGTTGCTTTAGCCTATTATTTCAGTTGCAACCCTGGCAGTGGGAAGCAATCGTGAGAGCAAATAAAAAATATAAAAACATAATTCAAACCGACAAAGATTGGCAAACACACGGCTCAAGAAGCCGATATGTAATTCCCTCCCATTAAAATATATAGGCTATATTTCATAAAAATACCCATGTTAACGGGGTTGTTGGTCTCTAAATGTTTTAACTTTTATGAGTGCACTCTCTCTCTCTCTCTCTCTCTCTCTCTCTCTCTCTCTCTCTCTCTCTCTCTCTCTCTCTGCACCGAGCTCTGCCTGATCTTCTTTAAGAATGGTGACGCCGTTATCAATCGACCTATTGAGTAGGCGGTGCTTTTACACCGGTTGATCTCTGATCTCCAACTTAACCTGCTCCCGACCAGGTTAGGCGTTCAGCATGAGTTACCACGGCGATTGAACCCAATAACAACTGATCCACCTTCGTAGTACAGAAAATCTGGGTTGAGCCTCGTTAACGCCAAATCCTGCTTCGTAGTACAGGCCTCTGGTGTCTTGCTGTGTGTACATGTGGACGTTCCAATATTGATATTGGGTATATTTAGACCTTTGACCTCCTGTGCAGCTCCGCTGGGTGCTGTGACCTAATGCTGTAGTCGTATTTCCTCGTCCACCACGTGCCGCTCACTGCCTTTGAAGTATTTGGTGATTTCTGAGGACCAGGCCGGATTGGAAGATAATGGATTCATAGAAAGCCTGTTTTTCATAACACTATGGACACATCTGGTGAACTGTAAAATATTAACGGATCCTCTTCTCTGGAATAGCTTAATCTCTCTTGGCATGTGCAAGCAGACAAGACAGGACACACGCCCCTGCTGCTGCTGCTGCACACATTCCAGTTCATTTTTGTTGTATGTGTGCATAAGTGGGTCTGAGACATCTTCCACTGTTTTCACTGTGAAACGTGTTGATGAAACGCCCATGGCTCGATTCCTCATGTGATTGATGTGGATAAAGGCCGTCAAGCTAAACAGTTTGAAGGAGGGGAATACTAGAAGCCCAGCTGCACTGACCAGAGTAGAAACATGTCGGCGTGACTGCCGCACACTACTGCAGCAGCCGCTTGACACAAGTTTGGAAGTTTGGAGGAGACACACTACGCTAGATTTCTTAAGTAAAAATAAACACAAATTATCAGTCTGAATCTTAAAGTAGTTCTGCAACAAAGACAGACATATACATCACCAAAGTGAGCCCCTGCAGATATGCTGTATTTGCACAAATGTGTTTCTGGAATCTGATTTGGACAATTCTCCCCATAAAGAGACAACATGAAGAAATCAAACAAACTTTAAAGATAAATGCAAAAACTTCCATCCAAGCAATAGACAACATTCAGCCCAAATCCAAAGCACTAAGGATTGAAGAGTGGACTCACTGATGCTGGGACTCTGCTTTATGTTTCGGTCATTATACCAATAGTTAGTAGTGGTTACATACTACTGTCTGATAGTTGGAGTTACCAGAGTTCAAAGCTGAACAGAACTATCTCTGTTTTTGCTTATTTGTCTGTTTTTGTTTTTTCCTCAGACCGCAGAGGGTGAGGGTTGGGAGAGGTTTTTTGTTCTTGTTCACTTGTGTTTGTCTGTTCTGTATGTTCAAAAATATAAAAATAATAAAAAATTGATCTAAAAAAAAGAAGCAGAACAGAACTGCTGTAAGCATCAGAATGTAAAATGGTATTGTTAGTTAACCCTGCAGAGTCTTTTCTACAACGATGTGTCACATCTGTTGTCTTTAAATATCGGACTGAGTCCAATCAGCTGTAAATGGTGTTCAATGAACAGTTGACTTAATAATGGGCTGTTATTCTGAGTCTTAGTCCAAGCCTTCCTGACACAGGCCACACACTCAGCTGACTACTGTAAGTCTCAGTTTAAGGTGTGTTTGTCAGACAACTCATGATACTTTGGATTTTCATATTTGACTGTGAAGACAAACAGCAACATATAAACAGGAATGGCATTTTTAAGCATTTATTTTATCTCTAAATGTACTTTTGTACTACTATTGTATTAACTGCTACTCTGTTTGGTGAAGGCACATAAAGATTTAAGACCTAGTGTTTTCAATTGTCCTAAATGTATGTAACCAAACTGGTGTAGCAATAATGCACTGTAGTTCTTGCCTAAGACTCGTCATGTTTGGTTTTAGTGATTTTCACCAATAGAAAGCAGCAGTTGAATATGATTATCAGCTGGATTGTATGATTCCACTGTAAGAAGGTACATGTTACGTCCTGCTCAGATACAACCCATCCATCCATCCATCTTCGTCCGCTTATCCGGTGTCGGGTCGCGGGGGGAGCAGCTCCAGCAGGGGACCCCAAACTTCCCTTTCCCGAGCAACATTAACCAGCTCCGACTGGGGGATCCCGAGGCGTTCCCAGGCCAGGTTGGAGATATAATCCCTCCACCTAGTCCTGGGTCTTCCCCGAGGCCTCCTCCCAGCTGGACGTGCCTGGAACACCTCCCTAGGGAGGCGCCCAGGGGGCATCCTTACCAGATGCCCGAACCACCTCAACTGGCTCCTTTCGACGCAAAGGAGCAGCGGCTCTACTCCGAGCTCCTCACGGATGACTGAGCTTCTCACCCTATCTCTAAGGGAGACGCCAGCCACCCTCCTGAGGAAACCCATTTCAGCCGCTTGTACCCTGGATCTCGTTCTTTCGGTCATGACCCAGCCTTCATGACCATAGGTGAGGGTAGGAACGAAAACTGACCGGTAGATCGAGAGCTTTGCCTTCTGGCTAAGCTCTCTTTTCGTCACAACAGTGCGATAGATTGAATGCAATACCGCACCCGCTGCGCCGATTCTCCGACCAATCTCCCGCTCCATTGTCCCCTCACTCGCGAACACAACCCCAAGGTACTTGAACTCCTTCACTTGGGGTAAGGACTCATTCCCTACCTGGAGAAGGCATTCCATCGGTTTCCTGCTGAGAACCATGGCCTCAGATTTAGAGGTGCTGATCCTCATCCCAACCGCTTCACACTCGGTTGCGAACCGATCCAGTGAGTGCTGAAGGTCGCAGGCCGATGATGCCATCAGGACCACATCATCTGCAAAGAGCAGCGATGAGATCCCCAGCCCACCAAACTGCAACCCCTCCCCACCCCGACTACGCCTCGATATCCTGTCCAAAATACTACAAACAGGATTGGTGACAAAGCGCAGCCCTGGCGGAGGCCAACCCTCACCTGAAACGAGTCCGACTTACTACCGAGAACCCGGACACAGCTCTCGCTTTGGTTGTACAGAGATTGGATGGCCCTGAGAAGAGACCCCCTCACCCCATACTCCCGCAGCACCTCCCGCAGTATCTCCCGGGGGACCCGGTCATACGCCTTCTCCAAATCCACAAAACACATGTAGACCGGTTGGGCATACTCCCAGGCTCCCTCCAGGATCCTTGCGAGAGTGAAGAGCTGGTCCGTTGTTCCACGACCAGGACGGAATCCGCATTGTTCCTCCTCAACCCGAGGTTCGACTATCGGCCGAACCCTCCTTTCCAGCACCTTGGAGTAGACTTTACCAGGGAGGCTGAGAAGTGTGATACCCCTATAATTGGCACACACCCTCTGGTCCCCCTTTTAAAAAGGGGAACCACCACCCCAGTCTGCCACTCCTTTGGCACCGTCCCAGACTTCCACGCAATGTTGAAAAGGCGTGTCAACCAGGACAGCCCCTCCACACCCAGAGCCTTGAGCATTTCTGGACGGATCTCATCAATCCCCAGGGCTTTGCCACTGTGTAGTTGTTTGACTACATCAGTGACTTCCGCCTGGGAAATCGACGACAATCCCCCATTATCCTCCAGCTCTGCCTCTAACATAGAGGGCGTATTAGTCGGATTCAGGAGTTCCTCAAAGTGCTCCTTCCACCGCCCTATTACCTCCTCAGTTGAGGTCAACAGTGTCCCATCCTTACTGTACACAGCTTGGATGGTTCCCCGCTTCCCCCTCCTGAGGTGGCGAACAGTTTTCCAGAAGCACTTTGGTGCCAACCGAAAGTCCTTCTCCATGTCTTCTCCAAACTTCTCCCACACCCGCTGCTTTGCCTCTTTCACGGCAGAGGCTGCAGCCCCTTCGGGCCCTTCGGTACCCTGCAACTGCCTCCGAGTCCTCCGGGATAACATATCCCGGAAAGACTCCTTCTTCAGTCGGACGGCTTCCCTGACCACCGGTGTCCACCACGGTGTTCGTGGGTTACCGCCCCTTGAGGCACCTAAGACCCTAAGACCACAGCTCCTCGCCGCAGCTTCAGCAATGGAAACTTTGAACATTGTCCACTCGGGTTCAATGCCCCAGCCTCCACAGGGATGCACGAAAAGCTCCACGGAGGTGTGAGTTGAAAGTCTGTTGGACAGGGGCCTCCTCCAGACGTTCCCAATTTACCCGCACTACACGTTTGGGCTTACCAGGTCTGTCCAGAGTCTTCCCCACCCTCTGACCCAACTCATCACCAGATGGTGATCGGTTGACAGCTCTGCCCCTCTCTTCACCCGAGTGTCCAAAACATACGGCCTCAGATCAGATGAAACGATTATGAAATCGATCATTGACCTTCGGCCTAGGGTGCTCTGGTACCAGGTACACTTATGAGCATCCCTATGTTCGAACATGGTGTTCGTTATAGACAATCCATGACTAGCACAGAAGTCCAACAACAAACACCCACTCTGGTTTAGATCAGGGAGGCCGTTCCTCCCAATCACGCCTCCAGGTGTCTCCATCATTGCCCACGTGCGTTGAAGTCCCCCAGCAGAACAATGGAGTCCCCCACTGGAGCCCCATGCAGGACTCCAGTCAAGGTCTCCAAGAAGGCCGAATACTCCGAACTCCTGTTTGGTGCATATGCACAAACAACAGTCAGAGTTTTCCCCCCCACAACCCGCAGGCGTAGGGAGGCGACCCTCTCGTCCACCGGGGTAAACTCCAACACAGCGGCGCTCAGCCGGGGGCTTGTGAGTATCCCCACACCCGCCCGGCGCCTCACACCCTGGGCAACTCCGGAGAAGAAAAGAGTCCAACCCCTATCCAGGAGTATGGTTCCAGAACCAAGACTGTGCGTAGAGGTAAGCCCCACCAGATCTAACCGGTAGCGCTCCACCTCCCGCACCAGTTCCGGCTCCTTCCCCCACAGAGAGGTGACGTTCCACGTCCCCAGAGCCAGCGTCTGCCGCCCGGGTCTGGTCCGTCGAGGCCCCTGACCTTCACTGCCACCCATGTGGCATCGCACCCGACAACCCATCAATACTAATTACTTTACAGACTTTCAGTGTATTAAAAAAAAAGATTAATTCTTTACCTGTTTTAAACATTCCAACTAAACAGATACATTTGCTGATGAAAACAAAAGAGAAACAATGAGCCCTATACAGTATACATATATAAAAGGAGCTGTGACATCACACCAAACTACCAATATTGTTTTATGTTGCTTGTCTTTCACAATGTGTGGCAGTTATTGTAGCCTGTCCATGTTTATTTGAAAGACCTGACCTTTGAACTTTCTCCAACGCTCTCTCTGCCATAAGTTACAGCGCTCTGTGTATGCATCAACTGTCACCCGCTGCTTTTAGGGGCCTTCTAGACTAAACCACGTTGGTCATAAAATAGGTAAAAGTAACTAAAAATGTTGGGCTTGTTTAATGCAGTTTCAAATGAATAAACGTAATAATCCCATGTCCTACAATAAATCCAAGAATGAGCTGGGGCTGAAAAGGTGCAGTGATAGCATGCACCATTTATCTTCATGCCTTATTATTTTGGATATTATATTATGATTTTTTTTTTCTTCCTTGTTTTTTGTGCACTTTTCCTGATTATTCCTTCAGTTATTACCTACTTGAACTTTTAAGTCTGCACAGCACTATAACACTGTCATTGTTTATAAATCCCATAAATGGGGGTGAAAAAAGGCCACTGGGCTTTTTTGGATAGATCTTCAAAAGCCAGCAAGCTGTGTGTTTACAGGCTGGGACAGGGCTGGGCTCAGGGATGTGGAGCCTGCAGTCTTTTACAACGTTGTCTTGTCTGTCACTTGACAGTTGACTGCCGTACAGCTTTCCCCCCGCTTAGCAAACAGTCCTGTTATATTTTCCATTCGAAGAATCCTCGAGGTCACCAGTGCGCCTGACTGTTGGCTGAAGCCAGATGGGGGTTTTCCTATAAACAAGTGTACAGGCTGTATTTATACAGACTGTGGCACCTGACGCCATAACACTCATGACACTCTGTTTAGTGGCCAAAGTTGCCATAAGTCACTTTAGAGAATTAAGTAAATATTTTCATTATGGCCGTGCCATTGTTTATTATAGAATGGCAAAAGTTCTAAATCTCGCCAAATCCTCTGTTAAAAAATCATTTAATAACAACTTGTCTAAAGGGAAGCGCCATGTACATAGTGCTGATTCCATTTCATTATTCGCAAGTCGATTTAGTTTCAAACAAATCCAGAAACACCAGCTGTTTGAGCAGCAGTGTGAGGAAAGGCTCAGGTTGGAGCACAGCATTACACAAACCATAGACTGCATTCACACAAGGATAAAAGCATACCTCTGGCCTGTTGAGCGGCACATTGTCTCATTCAAATACAGTATGTCACCCATCACAGATACATTCCACTCTGCTAAGTATTATCATGCTGCTGGATTAAAGCAGCATGAGACAAGAGGATGCACTGCACAGTATTGGATGCTGAAATCATTGGAGATTACCATTTGGCCTGATGAAAGTGTGAGGAAGAGTTCAGTCTTGGAGAAAAGCCTTTACGATAAAAGCATTCCAGTAAAGAGTGTTGGTCAGTTTGGTGGAAGTCATAAACAAGTGGACCTGTAGCTAAGCTGGAAACAGCCAATTATGGTGCTCCCATCAACATGTACAAAACACAGAAGGAAGGATCATAATGAGCTCAGCCGGAGGATCCCCCATATTGATTGCAACATAAATTCACAATCATCAGTTGGAAATCCTGGACTTACCCCAACGTAAATATCACAGGCCATGAAAGCCTCCCGTACGTTTGGCTGGGCTTCAGCTCGGCTGGTGGTCGCCAACAAGCCCCGGAGAGTGTAAGACAAGCATGGAAGAGACAAAAGGAGAGAAAACATACCAGATGTGACCGCTCAAATGAATAATTCATCAATGAAAGATGAACAGGACTGATCAAGAGAATCAGTTAAGGCTAAATGTGTGAATCACTGGCTCGAAATAGAAAAACCTCGAAATAAAAAGCATTATAATTCATCATGACATACTGCAATCTGTATTTTTTCGTCCAAGTTAAATTAAACAAATGCTCAATTACTGTAAAGCTGCTCATGAATTCCACAAGAAATGTGTTGGTGCATAAGTATATGCACCAATAATAGGAAGTAGACTAGTAGTAAACAACAACAACCCACCTTTGGTGCTTATATAATGTGAAAGTAGTTCCTGCATATTTTTCCTTAATATCTCATTGTCAAATGAATGCAATGAGAAAACATTGGTGCTTTATGGCGCCAAAATTACTTTTTGTCTTGTTTTAGACTCAGCAGCACTTACAGCTAAACTTCTGTGGTGCACTGGAGCACTATAGCCACTGATACTGATACTGTTTGTTCCCCACTTTTCATAAAGGCCCCATACTGTTGGTATCATTAGAAATTTAAGACGTCTGTCCCTTTACAATAATACATTTTGGGAGATCCAATGTCCTGTTAAGTTTGCATTTCATGTGCACCTTTACGAACATGAACATTTGATGGTGGGGGAAACTGGAGCACCCAGAGAAAACCCATTCAAACATGGGGAGAACATACAAACTCCACACAGAACGACCTGGATTCTAACCCAGAACCTTTCTGCTGTGAGGCCACAGTGCTAACCATTGGGCCACCATGCTGCGAGGAGTAAGTTATTGGGTTCTCAAATCAGAGATGGGAATAAGTAATAGTTGACAATGCCCAAAGATTGCTTCTTCTATTACATGGAGTTATCTGCGTATATTGTCTGCAGCTTGACGCTTAGGTATAAACCATGATTGGTCAGGGTGGACTAGCATCTCTATGAAGTGTTGTAGACGTAGTGCCAAGACATTGGAATAAAGCTTAATATCAGTCTCAATGAGGCTGATGGGCCTGTAATTCGAGCACTCCATCGGCTCTTTGCCCTTTTTGTGTATGACCGAAATTAGTGCAGTGTTGGTTTGTTGATGAAAGGTGCCCCTCTCTATGGCCGAGGTTAAAGTTTGTAAAATGATAGGTCCTAGTGTGTCAAAGTACTGTAGTAAGAGTTCTGATGGAATTCCATCCAACCCCGGTGTTTTCCCTTTCTTAGCTGTTTTTAATGCTGATTTGAGTTCCTCTAACGTAATAGGTTGACCCAGTTCTTCTGCCTCCTTTGGGTCAAGAAGAGGCAGGTTTAGCTCTTTTAGGAACTTTTGGCACTGCGTCGGATCTGGATTGCAGGAGGATTCATACAGCTTTGAATAAAAGGATTGGAAAGTGGCAGTGATAAACTTTAGGATTTGTTGACATACCTCGGTCCGTGCGGATGCTGTTGATAGCAGCTCTGGACTCGCTTTGTTTTAATTTCAGAGCTAGCAATTTGCTTGGTTTACAACCATTAAAATAGTAATTTTGCCTCACTGTGCATCATGAATTCAGCTCTCCTTTTTAGCTCTGCTCGATTTGTGACTAAAAGAGTATGTGTAGATTTAGAAGAATAAGTCTTAAGAGATTGCTCTAATGATTTACTGATCACGATCAGCGCATTGTTGTCAGACAGGATTGCTGGTTCCATTGCTATTGTGTGGAACATTGCCTTAAGTTCACTAGAGCACAAAAAATAATCAATGCGGGAGTGGGTGAGATGACGTGTGGAAAAAAAGGTGTAATCCTTGCTAGTAGGATTGGGCATTCTCCATATATCTGTAAGATCGTGGGATTCCACAACTGCATTAAACATGTCTGATATGTGTTTTTGGGCTTTCGTGTGGTTGACCCCTGAAGTCTAGTACCGCATTCATGTCTCCCTCTATGATTAATGAGTATTCATTGAGAGAAAGCAATTAATTGGTCAGGCGTAGGAAAAAGCCTTCATCATATGTAGCCGGGGCATATACTGAGACAAAGGCTATTTTCCTACTCCTTATCGTAGTACATATATATGATATCTTGCCTGAAGAGTCTTTACTAATTTTGTCTATGGTAAGTGTGCATCTCCATGACAGCAAAACAATGGAGCCCTTGGTTTTGGTGTTGTCACTAGATGCAGCAGCAACTTTGAAATATTTATTTTGTAGACGATTTACATCTCTTTTACGAAAATGTGATTCTTGAATAAGCGCCACGTCTATGATCTTCCTTCTTAAATAGTCCAGGAATTTAGCTCGTTTGATTGACCCATTTAGCCCGCTGATGTTAACAGAAAGGATTAAAAGTTCAGCCATTTTCAAAATGTACGCGTATATATGTCTCAAGTACCCTATTCATTAATACATTTGTATCAAAGGATGAGCTGTTAGATCTAAGCACAATGTGGTGAAAACACATAAAATAAATTCCTTAGCCCTCCAAGACCGCAGATCCCCTTCCCTCTCTGTAGGATACTTGGCCGCATCAAACGCAGCTCGCACAAAAACTCCAGCTCACAACTGCCCTTCCTGTCTAAAGTCACAGGTTAACTGAAACAGGTCTAATGAAGCTCAGCGTAAATTCTTAAAGGAAGACTTCATATACCTTTTCCATCACTCATAATGATCAGCTGTTTCATGGTACGTCACTTGTCAGTAGTAATCAGAGCAGCTGTGTCGTTGTTAGTTAAACCAATCAGGGTCGGCCATTTGTCGACGAGCCTATCACAGCTTGATACCCTGCTTTAAATCTGCTCTCTCTTCCATGGTTGGCAGTTGTCGTTTCAGGAAATAGAGTGCGTCCCGCCTCCTCCCCTTCTGCCACCGGTGGTCACGCCCTCGGACATGGGTTTCATCTATGCTTGGCTGTTGATGGTTCCTCTACTTATTCTCCACCACCAGTGTCTGGACTCCATCAGGGGATTTGTTTGGGTTCCTTAAACCCTTTAGGATATTTGGGTTCGATGGAGTCCAATCTCCAGAGACTCGTACATTTACGTGTTGTATGTACAATAAATATGTTCATAATTGCAAAGAAGTCTCTCCTGGTTGAAATGCTTTCCTATGTTAAACATGAATAATGTTACAAAAACCTTTGAAACAAATTCCCAACCATCTATTAAGTTCTGAAATAAACTGTATGAAATCAAATCAGCCATGTAGGAGTAATAGACATAGATTATAAAATGTAATCAGATGCTCCTTATAACTCGGCTCCCAAGCTCATACACTATAATTTCGACCAGCTATTATTATCTGAAATAGACTGTGGGAAACAAACCATGTAAGAGTAGTAATATAGATTATAAAATAAGTGTTTATCGTGTTCTTAGGCTGTGTAAAGTAAGCAGTCCATGTCCATCATGCTTTCAGCCTCATCAACTATCCCTCCAAAGTCAGTTTACTAAACTCCTCTGTTAAACTTGCACAGGTTTCCAGGTACGCCGATCCACAGTCCTCGGGTCCGTCCACTCAGCTTCCCGCACTGGAGGCCTGCACGCCGCCCTCCAGGCCTGTTAACAGCTCCCGGTCTGGTCGCAAAGAGCTCAAAGTTACCGGATAAATAAGAAAGTGCTTATTCTGCACTTCTGGTGCCATTGTACGGTGAAAGTGCTGTAGTCAGGCTTCAAGTGCAGCGTTGCGTTGGATTTGCGAATAGGACCTTCCTGTCTTTCCTCGCCCCCTGAATAATTGTTTGGCGGTCCTGATATCTTAGACACCTGAGAATCAGCGTGCGTATTGCTGTCCCCTTGCCATAGATTCTATGTGCTCTGTCAATTTCGATGGTAGCCCTGTTCTGTAGGGATGGAATCCACTTTTGCAAAAATCTCTTTCAGCCCAATGACTTGGATGTTATTTCTTCTCGACCTATCTTCCGGTTCAGCCGACTTCAACTCAAATTTCCTCTGGTCATCAATGCAGGCTTTCACCGTGTTTCTCATCTTTCTGCTGTCCTTCTGTGCCTCGTCTAGTCACTGAAATAGATATCTTACTGTAGTTCCCTGCAGGGGCGTCGCACCCGTGGGGGATGTGGGTGTTTTAACACCCACACTTTTCCCGGTGAGAGGGTTCAACACCCACACTTTTTCTGCTTTTCTTTTGTTGCTTTTCCAGGACCCTGGCCATGGCCTCGTCCGTGTTAGCATCTGAAACCTTGCTAGCCGACGCCATATTAGCAGAGTTGGCAGAATTCTTTGCTCGGGTAAACGGCAGTGGGGTCTGCTTTTTCGCTCCTCCAGGCATTCCACTAAGTTACCGTGGTAACAAATCAAAGGATTGGTGTTGAATGAAAAAGAATAGACCTGTTTTTTAATAAAAATGCAGAGATGGGGCGGAGAGCTCAGCCTCGAGCAGCCATGCAGTTCGTCGGTCACGTGATCTCCCCACGGAACAGAATTTGAAGCTTAGTGATTGGATGTTTCCCTTGCACTTTTTATATACAGAGGAATGTACCTTCAGCTTTTAATTAAAGTACCACATATTTTTTTACACACACATTAGTTATTAAAGATTCATTTTAATTTAACTTTAACTTTAAGGGTTTTAACACTAAATCATGTATTAGGCCTCTAGCCTCTAGTTTTGAGGCCACAATTCAAAGACAAAAGGGTTTTTAAAGGGGATAGTGTAAGCCCTGGCCTCCTGCACCACTGTAACGAATATCAGACTTATCTTTGATTAGGATTTATCCTTTAATGCCCACATAAATTAAATCTCAAGAACGCAAAAATCGCAAAAATTGGGCACATCCTGTCTCAAAACGATGCAAAAAAACTAGTCCATGCATTTATTACTTTGAGGCTGGACTATTGTAATTTCTTATTATCATATTACTCCAATAAGTCCCTTAAGACTCTCCAGTTGATCCAGAATGCTGCAGCGCGTGTACTTACAAGAAAAGAGATTATATTTCTCCTGTATTAGCTTCTCTGTAAAATACAGAATTACATTTTAAATCCTTCTCTTGACCTACAAAGGCCTTAATGGTCAGGCACCATCATATCTTAAAGAGCTCATTGTACCTTATTGCCCCAATAGAGCACTGCGCTCCCAGAATGCACGTTACTTGTGGTTCCTAGAGTTTCTAAAAGTAGAATGGGAGCCAGAGCCTTTAGCTCTCAGGCTCCTCTCCTGTGGAACGAGCTCCCAGTCTGGGTTCGGGGGTGCAGACACCATCACCACATTTAAGAGCTTAAAACTCTCCTCTTTGATAAAGCTTGGCTCAGGTTTGCCTCGGACCAGCCCTTAGCTATGCTGCTATAGTTTTAGACTGCCAGGGGACTTCCTATGACACACTGAGCTCCTCACTCCTCCTGTCTCTCTCCATCTTTGTGCATTCATGTCCTATTAATGCATGTTACTAACTTAGCTTGTTCCCAGGAGTTCTTGTGTGTCGCCCTGCAGATTTCCTTGGATTGTGGTGGCACCTGGATGGTGGATGCGCCTTCTGTCGTATTCCTTCTTGATGTTCACTGCTACTATAATTATTAATGATAGTTCTTCTATTATTACTGCTATTATTGCTACTCTTTGTCATTATATTCCATCATGCCCACTGCTATAATTAGTATAGTCATATTTCTATTATTATTATTATTATTATTATTATTATTATAGTTAGTTATTATTGTGGTTGCTGTGCATCCCTTTTCTGTCTGAGGTTTCTGCCTTTTAAAAGGTTGTTATTCCTTGCCGCTGTCCCACCAAATGCTTGATTTTAGGGAGTGTAGTCTAGACTTGCTCCATCTGGAAAGTGTCCTGAAATAACTTCTGTTATGATTTGACACTAGAAATAAAATTGAATTGAATAGAAACATTACATATGATACATATTTTGCTACATCACTGACAAAATCTACAACATGGCGTCTTTAAGTGTGACATCACACAAGCACGTTCAGTGAGCAATAACTTAAACAGTGCCAGGTAATAAAGATTAACATCCCAGCATGCAGAGGATATAGGAGGGGTAGTAAACATCCCGAGGCGAGTGGCTGTCTACCTTTCCAGTCACTCCTTAATCTGGGAGTCATTAGGGAGAAGGGCAGATAACACAACCAGCATTCGGCCCGGCCGAGGCAATCAATAAGAGGACAACTGTTAAGTGGAACTTCCTATCAGCTCATCTCGATGGAGCTCCAAGTGCCACGTGTCTTGGCTCTTTTTATGTTGACACAGCGATAAAGGCCACCATTTACTCACCACTGGCTCAGATAGCATCAGACTATAACCTGGTTCTTTTGAAGACAGCCATGTTTTCTTTTTCTCTTTCTTTCATCCACACTTCCACACATCCCTTCAAGCCTTTCAGTAAATGGGCATTTTTCTTCAGCAAATCTTGTGTCGTAAAACCAGCAGATTCACTGATAGCTTATCATAGTATGAGCTAATATGAAACATAATCATTTTTGTCCTCTCTTTGTCTTTGAGGCAAGGTTTCTAACCTAACCCCAGTGGGGGTTGTCACTGTTGTATAAATTGCCAGCGAAGGCCCTATCTGTGTCTGGGTGGGCTTTTAAGCCAGGCCCATCAGTTAAGGCTTCATTAAAGTGGTTCCTCCCGATGCTCTACAGTGGAGTCCCCTCTATCCTTTTAACAGACCAGGGTTTACTGTAACTGTTGTCTTGTTTCTGAGGTAAATGCACGGCTTTGTTATTGTTTGCCCCGGCTGAAGTTTTTGTAGTAGAGCGAGCAACCCTTGTTTATTCCCTCAACCACACTACATGTAATCTGTGTGTCAAGATATGGTCTGAGAAGATGTTGTTTCCTGGAAAAAGCAACAGGAATCCCAGAAAACTGAGAGGGCATCCTTATATGACTATTTTTACTTTTTTTTTTTACAACATTCCACATAAATAAGTGACTTCAAATTCATTTCGTGAGAGAGTTCAGCAATATCCCAGGGCTGTCAGGTGATAACACACCCTTTGGCAGCCATGTTGGAGGGGTTTGGCAACACAGGCTGTGTACAGCTGGTGGTTTTATGGACGCCGGCCTTGGACTGCCCTTTCCCACCTGTAGTTGGATACTTGACTTCCTAACCATAAGATTGCAGGTGGTTCAAGTGGGGAGCAGGGCCTGACCATCAGCACTGGGACCCCTCAGGGCTGCTACCTCAGCCCAAGACTGTTCACACTATACACCCATGACTGTCTATCTTCACAGAAACTCTGCCGGATTTACAAATTTGCAGACGACACATTCATCCTGGGACTCATCAGGGGAATTGATGAGACACTGTACAGGCAGCAGGTGGACAGAATACTGGCCTATGGGGAGGAAAACCTTGTCCTAAACACCGATAAGACCAAGGAACTCATTCTGGATTTCCGGAAGAAAGCTCCCCCCTTACAACCCCTGGCAATTAAAGGTGCTGCGGTGAAGCGTGTTCACAACTTCAAGTTCCTGGGCCAGCACGTCACCAACACTCTCAGCTGGTCAGAGAACACCATGGCCACTGTAAAAAAGGCTCAGCAGAGGCTGTACTTTATCAGGTCCCTGAAAAAAGCCGGCCTGAATCAGCCGCTCACCCAGGCCTACAGGAGGCTGGTAGAAAGTGTAAGGGCATTACTGTGTGGTATGGTAACACCAGAGTGAAGGAGAAGAAGGCCCTCCAGAGGATTATTAAAACAGCAATGAGGATCATAGGGACACAGCTCCCCTCCATAGACACCCTGTACACAGATCGCTGCAGGAACAAAATCAAATCCATTCTCCAGGATCCACATCACCCCAGTCACTCTCTGTTTAGGTGGAGAAGCTCTGGTTTTGTGCTGAGACACCATCGACCAGAGAGCACAAGAGCGAATAGAAAGCGCTTTCAAAACAGTTTCTACCCAGCAGCCATCAGACTGCTGGCTAAGGACATTCTATCTGGTTTGAAGTACCCTGTCCCACCTCAGACTCAGACTCTGACACATTGAGACCACACATGCACACACACACACACCTACCTCATCTTTCTGTGCAATTATCATGGGCAGTGAGTGTTTTTTTACTGACTGAGTGATCCGCACAATTACTCCAATGCGCCTGTACGTTGTACTTGAGCAAATGGCAAAAATAAACACTTTGAACTTTGAATTGAACAGACATAGCAGGGTTTTAGGATGTGGGAATGATTGAGCACATGATAATTTTATTGATGCAACTTTGCACATTTGCATTATTGTAAATTAGGTGTGAAAACGGGCGAAAAATAGCACTTGTGCCACAACCTGGTGCAATGCATCTCTCCTTGTTCTTATACAAGGTTAATGTTTAATTGTGCATTGTTCCTGTTTACATAAAACTACATTCCATATTACATTACATTCTATTAAAACTGACTTAGTTATTTGTTTTTGTGCTTAAAGGCAATTCCCCAATTGCTCCCTCAAACACAAAACCAGGACCAAAGGACCCTCTGACCCCCTCATATATGTTATGTGTATATATGTTGAAATGGATCTTGGTGGCTTTCAAAATATACCGAACTGAAAGGTTCAGGGTGTGATCATTCCATCTCATTTACTTTGCATCTGAAGCGTCCTGGGATCAGCTCGTTTCTATCTTCTAAATACACATTAAGTATAAATCCATGCTGTTTCATCCCAAAATGCTATTTTTCTTGTTCCTGTAGTAAAACTGTAGCCTGGACAATACCCCAACCCACTGAAGGAGCTTTTTTTAAAAACTTGCTATTTTTAATAAACCGTTCAATACATTTATGAGAGTTTTATTGTCCTGTAAGTTATGAGCGGTTCTCCAAACAGATCTTATTAAAGAAAACAGTAATGTATGTTTGCGGTGCCCTATGGTACAGGCCTCAGGAGATGATGTAGTGTAGGGAGCGTAGACAGGCTGCACAGAAGACTTGGCTTGTCTGGGATCTGAGTAAGAGGCTCATTTTTCACATTGACACCTTGTGGGGGCTCTCTAAGCTACTGAATCCACAGAGTAGATGTGTTTAATATTTGCTCAGGAGCTAGGAAGGTCTGCTCTTTGTAAATTGTGTAAATTGATATGTTGGCAGCAGCGGCT
This sequence comes from Perca flavescens, assembly GCF_004354835.1. Classification (NCBI taxonomy): domain Eukaryota; kingdom Metazoa; phylum Chordata; class Actinopteri; order Perciformes; family Percidae; genus Perca; species Perca flavescens. The sequence continues at coordinate 25,771,637 of NC_041351.1, read as the reverse complement.
GATGGAGGGATGCATCTGTGTGGCTGAAAGTGGGCTTAAAGCGCTGTAAACAAACAGACACGCACTCTGCCGTCTGCCTGGGCTCAGATGGACCTTTGGAAAGAAACAATACAAAATCTGTATTCTGCAAACACTAACATGGCTGCACTCCAGCTCCCTGCACCACCGAGGATTGCTCAAATGCAAACATTCAAATGGCTGTTTGCTGTGTCTTTCATGCTTTTTCAAACTCAGTTAATGTTGGCTCTCAAACAGCTGACTGCGGTAGTAGTCAGAGTCAAGTGCTCCAAGTATGTGCTCTCATTGGCTCTTGTTTTCTTTCACAGGTGAGTTGAAGTGACCCGAGAAGAGATGTCCTCTGCCGGGGAGTGAAGTGTGGGTCATGCATGCTGGGAAATCCTCTGAGGTCCTGGTCACTGTTCCAGAGGACAGACTGTGTCCGGGACACCTGCAGGGGGCTACACAGGGCCAGTGGACGAGGAGAAGGAGCCACGCACTGAAGAAGCAGCAGCTGTCGACAGAGGGCCAGAGCGGTAGGCTTCTCTTTGTAGATCCAAGCCTGATCAAATGATCCTGTTCACTCTCACAGGGTCCATATGATCATCCTGGAGACCAGCCCTTCAATTCTTAGAGTAAAGGAAGACAAACCCACCATTAGCTCTCATATGATTGACTAAGTGTTGATCATATGAATTTTTCAGTATCAGTTTTTCCTGACTCAGAATGGGCCTTTGGGGTGTGAACGCACAACAGCAAGCATGAGCTGTTCTCGTACAGTAAAGGCAATAAGTCTGTTACCTTATTTGGGAGAAATCTATGCATGTGCCTGTTATTTCTGACAATTTGATAATGCATAATACCACCATTAAAATCACAGAAAGAGTCCGGTACAGCCAGACTCTGGACAGTAAAACTGAGATCAGCGCTGCTATTCAAGTTTATGTTCTGCTTCTTCAACGGTTGTTTAGAAAATTGCTCTTTGGGGGGACCCTGGATGATATTGACTGCCATGGCAGTTTGAACCCTAGTAGTTCATTTAAAGATCAATAGGCTTCTTCCTGTGAGCGAGCACAGTCTAGGGTCTGTAATGGTGTGATTAAACCACACCCACACTACCCTGAGTTTTGGGCTGACATTCTTCTAAAAATACAAATGTTTTTTTCTGAGCTGTAACTTTGATTGTAGCTTATTTAATGGTGAATAGTTAAACGACCCATATTTACTTTTATTGTTTGGCGCGGCCTTCTAGTGGCAGTAGTAATTATGACTGAGGAGCAAAGCAGGAAGTCATGTAACTTTACTGTATTAGGACCCAGAAAGTCCGTTAAGGTGAGGGTGGGAGGGCTCAAACAAACACAGGACTTTTTACGTCCTGTTTGAAAAGAAAAAGGAATTGGTGAGGTTTTTTTCTGTTCTGTGTCATGTGCGTAACCTGAGGAGAAGTAACCTAACAAATATACTGATTTTAACCCAAACCAACCTAAGTAGTTTTGGGGTCTAAACCTAACCAAACTGGGACCGTTTCACAACTTTACTGATGTGTTTAAAACCGTGACCGTTACCTTCTGTGGTTTAGATATGAGGACAGAAAACTCTCTGGGTCGTATTTTTTTCTGCCACCCCTACTACTTTACTTCATGAAGCGTTCCTGTGGGTCGTATTAGAGGGGAGGAATAAACCACCTACATGGTCATATGGTTTGGAGGACTGGTTACAGAATAGATAGGATTTTTAAAAAAGTTTTAAAATTTTTTTTAAATATGCAAGAAGACTCAGAAACAATCTGTCATAAAGCAGAATAAAGTGTTAAGATTACAATTTTCATTTTAATCTAAAACTTTTATAGTTTACCTATAATAATTATAATCATTAATATAATATATTATTAATATTAATATATTATTAATATTAATATAATAATTTATGAAATGGACTTAAGCAATTTTTTTTCAAGCCAACTTGATACAGTTGTGCCAAAGTTGTCTTTTCTGTTTCCAATACTCTGACAACAATTTGAAACTTTTGTTGCAGGCTATTGTTTTTTTTGTACTATCTCAAACAAAGTTTGGATTGGCTCTTTAACGAAAGAACTGAATGTGCTGCTGCGCAGTGCCATGAACAGTGTTCAGGAAGATCCCCGTAGTGTGGAGCCACTGCTGAACAGAGACATAAAGCAACAGTTGATCCTGTAGTCAACGCAATGTGCACGGTCTTTGGACGTTTTACCCTTTTTGGGATGAGTATGCCATCCGACTGTGATGATGTCTCAGTGATTTGCATGTTATCGTTGACTTTGACTCTCAGGACTCATTTAGATGTAGAAACGAGTTCAGTAGTCATGATCCTGCTGACTGTGAATAAGCTTTAGGCAGAAGGATTGTTGTTGTCTTGGACATTCGGTTTCAGGGACACTAATGGTAGCCTTCCAATGATTGAGGAAGTTGTCTATATCTATTCAAAAAGCTGGGAGTAACACACAGACAAGTTCACCTCAGTTTTATCAGCATCATTGTTGTTTCAAAACTTCAGGAAGCAAAATCACGTGTAGCATATTATTTCAGCCCACGTACAAGCAGCAGGTAAAGAAGTATGCATGTCACATCTGTGCCAAGGAAGTCCCCGGGCCAGATACAACACGGTTGTTTGAACATTTTATTGAATCCATCTGATGACTAATCCATTCTGAAATATCTCTGCATTTCAGCTCCACAGCCCAAATCAACCTAGCTTAAATGCTACTGGCCTAACAGGGCTGAAGGTGAAAGTATCCGAGGAATCCTGTGATTTAAATCGCTATTTTAAGACTGATGTATCCCTGCAGACGCACAGGATAGCCAGAGCAACACAACATTTCCATCTGCGCTCCTAGACCCTACAGAGTTTTCCATGATGTCATGTGTGGCGCGGGAGTGAGAGTAATTGCAGAGGCAGATGAACATAAACTGGAATCTCCTCAGATTCAGCCATTGATTCAATCACCTTATTCTTCAAATCAGCCAAAAACAAAACGAGTGCGGAGGCCAGACTGTGGCTCCTCATGTTCCTGCCAAAGACTCCAAACACAAATGAAAGATAAGACTGTTACTGACATCATTTACTGCTGATGGATACAGCCGAAATGCACTGAGGACAGCTCATTAAGTCAGCAGACTGACTGGCTGTTACTGGATATAAGGTCAATATTAATATTAAGGTTTATGTAGTCTATATCCACGACTAGGTTTGAGTACCGTTCACACTTTTATCTGTACCGATGCCGGTACCTCAAATTTGGTTCTGGTACCCAACGATATCTTTTTTCGGTACTTTCCCTCTGTAATAACAAAAAATAATTTCAGTTGTAAAAATAATTACAAACCTATTCATACAATTAACATTTAGTTATTTCTTTAGAACATTTTACACTGAAAACTAAATAAACAAAAATAAACCCCTCCCTCCCCCTTCCCATACCTGTCCCTACAACCTATTAAATCAAATATTCATTATTCTTGTATTTGTATATTATTCTATTTTTCTTTATTCTTTATTCTATGTTTTATTTTCATGACCGTTTTTAATTGCTCTTATGTTTTATGTAAAGCACTGTGAATTGCCTTGTTGTTGAAATGTGCTGTAGAAATAAAGTTACCTTACAACCTCAGCCTGTCAGTCAGTCACCAGGGCATAGAAACCACTGCTGTGCCTGCTTGTCTCAGAGGAAGTGTAACCGCACCGCGAACGCTTTCACCTTTCCATTAATATCATAACGCTGTCTGTGTAATGTTTTGAAAAGTGTAACGACACTTGCAACCGCTTTACCGGCATTACCGTGACTCACTGTGACTTCAAAAAAACTGCTGAGCCAACCTAGTTTGCTCCATCCGCATGTGTGTGCATGTGTGTGTCAGAGCTCCATTCTCTGTCAACATGCAGAGAGGACAGATAAGTTTGCTCTCAGGTGCCAAAATTTGGCACCTTTTGATTTAGCGTGAATCGGTCCACGGTAGAACCAATGTAATTCGGTCGGTACCCAAAAAACTACCGCGTTCGGTACCCAACCTTATCCACGACGTTCTAATTCCAGGATTGCTCCGGTGCTGCTGAAAATTCCGCCAGATGTCCTTCTTTTCAGCCGGATGTCCGTCCCCTTCCTCTTTCTTTTTTTGTTGGAATTTTAAACTCTGGTGGATTTATGAGGACTATGGTTAACTGCTCCTCAGATCTCTGCAGGGTAAATCCAGACAGCTATCTGTCCAATCTGAGTTTTCTGTTGCACAACTAAAACTACTTTTGAACGTACACATGTTCTACCAAAACAAGTTCCTTCCCAAGACTATTTTGCAGAGGCACCGTGGCTCCGTCCGGCGCTTAGCACCGCCCAAGACGATTGTGATTGGTTTAAAGAAATGCCAATAAACCATGCTCCACAACATTGTGGAGGAAGGTCTGACAATGTGAGACTAAGGTGTAGGTTTGAAATGAAAAACCTGATTCATAAATGATATATATCGTACACCGTTACTTTTTAAAAATAAAGACATAAGTGACTGTAAGATAAGATATTTTTTATGTCCCTGAAGAGATATTGGTTTTGGACTCTGTCCGTTCCACATCTTTACAAAGACAACACAAAATACTGAAAATAAGCATCTCTCAACACATACTCTCATGCAACACAAAACATGCTCTCATATACACTAGACAGGTACCTATATAGTATAGACTGGGTAAACCCAGCCCCATCTGCTGGCGATTTGATTTCACCCTGCAGCTCAGGCTGGAAACCTGTACATTTTTCTATCCTGTTTCCGTTACAAATTTGGGGGGACCAATCACAAACTGGCTTATCCACCTATTATATCCACTATTGGTGGGTTTAACACGATAACGATAGAGAAGTTACAGCAAGCAGCTTTTTGTTTACATTCAACATGGCGAAGCATAGCAACCCATTGATGTAGCTGTTGCTGCTGTTTTAAAACAGGAGTATCCAATTGCGTACAGAGTCATTTGAACTATGCCCATTGCTCACGCCTCTTGTGCAGTAGAAAATACAGAGCAGACTCCCCAGACTAATGTTCAATCTTAAAAGATTGAGCTTGGTCTGGTGATAGCCAGACTATATATAGTAAGCACATTAACTCCTCCTTTCAGTGGCAGTTTTTAATTGAACAACCCAGTCGGCTGCATTCTCCGCAATAAGTGTAGCACAGCCTTTGCACAATGAGATATTGCACAACTAACATATTGCCCAACCCCAATAGCCTATGTATTGCACAAATGACAATGGACAAGCCAAATAGCCTACGTGTTGCACAATTAACATATTGCACAACCCCAAAAGCTTGCGTATTGCACAAATGACAATGGACAACCCAAATAGCCTACGTATTGCACAAATTTCCACATAACCTATGCAGTACACAATGACATATTGAACAATCCAACAGTCCATGAATTGCACCACTAACATACTGCATAACCCCAATAACCTACTTATTGCATGATGACATAATGCACAAACCAGCCGGCCTACATGTTAGTGTTGATAAGCTTAATGGACGTAGGCACAAATCAGTGTTTATATCAGTTTAGAAAGTTATTGGGGTTTGGGGCCTGCTTAAATCTAATTTTTCTCTTATTTTAAAAAGCAAAGCCCTCCCCAGTTTTATTAATACTTCATTTGTCCCCTGCCCTTGGGGGGCTCCAAAGAGTTTCAGGCTTGGCTCTTTGTCAGGAGTAAATGTTGAGAGCTGGTCAATTGTCCTTAGTTCAGGCGTTGTGTTTCTGTAGTGTTGATATACTTTTGTAAGCAGTATAAATGGCAATACATCTCCTGGCTATATTCCTAGAGCAGGAGTGTCAAACTCAGTTTCACTACGGGCCACACTGGAAAACAAAAATCACACCAAGAGCCATACATTACGTTTAGTTTATTGACATGTTTTTATTTAATCGAAAAATTAAAATATCTTTGACTGTGTTATTGCATGTCTCATATAGTCTTCTCACGTACAGTTTGGTCGACATAAAACCCTAAAAAAGTGAGCTGTTTCAACAGGTCGGAAAAGGTGACAGAAACGTCTGAAAAAGTGACCAAAACTTCGGGAAAAGCAACAAAACTTAGGTGGGCCAAAATTGATTGTGAACCTAAATTGATATGCAAGCCGGATCAAAATCTGCGAGGGGCCTTGAGTTTGAAACATGTGTCCTAGAGCTTTATAAGAGTCCAATGATGGCATCAGTAACTCTCCATTTGGACAGAACTCATAGGAGTATTTGTCTTCAGAGCTTGTCATACCAAAAGGCAACCCTATCTATTTTGTCTTCCATTAACTTATTCATTTAATTCCTTCTATCTATCTATCTATCTATCTATCTATCTATCTATCTATCTATCTATCTATCTATCTATCTATCTATCTCTTATTTAATAGCACATAAAGAAAGAACTACCGGAGCAATATTAAAAATAACAGAATATGCAAAGGAGGCCAGAAGGCTAAAAGGCTTTTTAAGGGTCTCCCCACGTTTTTGCACTCTTTAGATCGTCCAGATGAAATGATTATGATGGGTGACTTTAACAGCAAATGGCTAGGTGGTTCATCTCTCAAACCTATTCAGCAGTACAACCGTAAAAAATCCACCAAAACTCCTACTACTCCTATGATGGTTAAGGGTGTCTGTCTTGTAGAGTCAGCAGCTGTGTCTGTGTCTGTTTGAGTGTTTTGTGTTTTCTGTATATTTGTGTTAGGCTCACCTTGAAAACAAAAACGTTTTTTCTCCAGGGGTTCATTCTTTTAATAAATGTCTCTATTTTGCATTCAATGTGTTACTAGTGTAATAGCTTGCTCCCTTTTGGAAAAGGCAGTATTCCTCAAAAGCTTGTTTTTCATCTTTGCTTTCATACTTCAGTGATCATGTAAATGAAAATGATTCTTTTGTTTGCCATCATAAGACCAGGCAGGAATGGAGAGGCAAGGGAAGAAATGAAACATATTTATTCTTTTATCCTTAATTTCATCCTAAGGTTCACTGATTGATCACTTTGTCCCTGAACTAGGTCTGTGGATGCCGAACAAGTCGCAGTAAACATGCAATCAGACTTCACTGGCCTCACATCACACATGTTGATTGGGTAGCGTTCCCTTTGCTCAGCTGAAGGTGTCCCAGCACCACTGTAACTCTCCACTGGGTTTAACATCAAAACAGAGGTTTACCTGATGCAGATCTGGGCAACGCTCTTTTCATTTAGTCAAATAAGAGTGGAGAGAGGTCCGAGTGGGTAAGAACGTTGTTTGGCAGCTCAGGACTCTCTAACACCTGCAGTAAAACAACTCTTATTGCTCCAGTCTGACTTTTCGTGCAGCACCTCGTGGATTCCACGCTGATTTGATGGTGGCCGGCGTTGTAGAGATTACTCTCATCTGGAGGAGATTAGCCAGTGATGCTGATAGACATGATCAGCCCAGCACTCGATCATCTCATGCAGTTTAACATCAGCTCTGCACAACTTGCTTGTTGATGTAGCGCTGTGCCCGTAAACTCGCTGATTTTCATCAGAGGAAATGAACTTAGCTCTTTGATTATGGACAATTATGCATTGCACAACAGCTTTAACCCCATGCCTGTGGTTACAATATGAACTTGGTTCAGGAGAAAAAAAAGATTTTAAATGAATGTAATGAACAGATATTACTGTAGACATGATAAGAGTGGCTTGCTCTGTGAACACAGAGAGACACACATGTTTACCTAAGGCTTTTCTGCAGACCGGCCAGGCCTTCTATCTTAGCCACCATCAGCATAAAACCTCACCACCATAACAAAAACCAGCGTTTTAGTTTTTTAGCAACAGGTGGAATGTGTGCCGACCTTCCCTGCTGTTGTTTTTAGCTCCTAATTCATCCATGAAATTACTCACATGTTCATTCATCATCCGAGCGAAGCCGAGAGCAACAGGCCCCAAGACCAGAATCAGTTGATGGATAGAACATTATTACCTCAGTCCACACGCGCAGTAAACACATTTATTATTTATCAAACCAGTCTGTGTGACGTGATGAAAAACCAAATGGGAGAGCATGAAGTAAATACTTGTATTCAATATGAAGGTTAAAAATAAATACAAACCCAGGGTCTGTTTGTAGTGCCGACCCAAGTTTGTAATTGGTTTCATATTTAGTTATGCTACAGTAAAACTTATTGAAAGGTATACCAGGGTTCTGTGAGCTCAGACACATAAATAAATCTGTTACCTTTGTTGCAAAACGCTGCGTTTCTCCTCATGCCAAGTGCTCTGTTGACTGGACATTGATCGCTGATTCTTTTTTTTGTTGGTTGTAAGCTTTGAAATATTCGCCTGCCTGGGCCAAGTGCTGTTCAACTATCTGGAATGTACAGTTAAAATTGCTTTGCAGCTAATATAAATACAGGCCACGGCTGTTGTAGTGCAGAGAGATGGCAGGCCCTTGTGTGGAGTGCAGGCAACTCTTAGTCACAGGCTTTTCCAGTGAAGTAAAAGGTGGCCATGTTAGCTTTTATGTTGATGAACGCGTAAGTGAGCGTGTGTGTTCTGCTGCTGCCCTCGGCCACTGACAACTCATTTAGAAGATGAGGTCACCATGGATAAGACATTGCTGTGTCTCAGTGATCCTCCAAGACACTCACATCCCTCTGAGAGCATTTTTCAGAGAGGTCCATGTAAAAAGATAATTATTAAATAAATAATCAGACGAATAAATAGTGTAACATTTCAAAATAGAACCAACAATTCAGTTATATTCATACGCTTGAAAAAAGAAATTAATAAAACTTGACACATCATTTTAAAACACCCATTTTATTCATTACCAGTTTTATTTCATAATGTCACTTTCCATAACAGCAGTGTTGTTTTTTTGGTCTTTTTTTGTTTATTTGTATAGTGACCAGTATGTAGAATGGACCTATGCCACCCACCACAGCATTTATAGCCTAAGCTAAGTTGTAATGTAATGACCCCTTTTAAATACAATAACTCAACCCTTGCAAAAAGACAGTAAAGAACACAAGGTCATCAATAGATACATACCTTAAAATGCAAAAACTCACAAGGAAATACAGACAAAACAATACACAACACAAGCTGAAGAAGAAGTTTAAAATTATTCCAGTCAGGATCATTTTTAAGTTCAATAAGAAACAAATTCCACATATTGATCCCCCGAACAGAAAAGGCTGTTAAGCTCTGTGAGGAACCACTAGGTCACAGAGCACCTGGGGATCCTGGCTATGTATGCACTTATATACAAGTTTAAGATTTGCACATTTAATACATAACATATTTAATTTCTTGTTAGTAGTCACATTCCCCCTCCCTGGCTTAAAGCAGCTATAATCTGTACCTTTATATTAACATTGGGTCACATTAATTGCACACAGGAACTATAGGGGGCGGAGTGTCCTCCTAAATTGTGAAACTCTTGGTTGCAGCTTTAATTAATTAAAAAGTGCGTTATTTTGGTTCTGCTACAGCTCTGCAAACAAACCGTAATAATTGCTTAAAGCATTTAAACAAACTTTGGTGTTGGAGTTTGTAACATTCCAAAATGTAATTTTGACTAAAAGATTTTCATTTGTACTGTAAATGCATATCGTGTTCCAAATATCAGCTATCTGTTTCATGATCTACTGAAAAACCAGTATGGGTCGATCGATGCACTGTACTCGACCTCCGGATGAAAAGTTTTCTCTTTCTGCAGTTGGTTTTCTGAGATGTTGCTTTGTGTTCGGACCCTCAGGAGCCGTAGTTTTCACTCTGAAGATGTTCCTCAAAGAAAGTCAGATGGTCTCTGTGCTCGCTCTAACCAACAGGAGTTAGCTGACAACGCTGACTTTGATGCTGACAAGTAATCCAAGCTAAAAACCCAGGCTAGCTAGTTAGCGGGCTTTAGCATTTGTAGCCTTGTTCAGATGGAAAAGGGCAAAACATTTATGAAAATCAGAATGATGAAGTGACAGTTCATAATAATGATAATGAGTTGAACTTTAATAAGATGATGAATTATTTCACAAATTACTGGTGCAGTTGTATATTGCAGGCGATTGATGAAACCCATCGGGGCTCCATATTTAGGCAGCAGGATAAAGGGCATTGTATAATCTCATTGGTTGACTCACATTTGGACAGTTTTTGGGAGGGGAAATAGATGTTATTATGATTTCTTAGCTTTTATTATTATGAAAAGGATTTTCAGATTTGAAACTACTGTCTACTGGAAAGAAAAACTCAGCTGGGCGGCTATTAAACTTTCCATGATTGTCGCTAATATGCTCAGTGGATATGAGCAAGGACAAATGCAATATAGAGGGAATTAAAGGGCTTACTTCAGAAGCTTCCATTCAAAGTTTTCATTATTCGTTAGAGTCTTCACGAAGGCACGCAATTAAAGGAGTGCCCTGTTTCATCCGTCACCACAGATACCAGCCATATTTATTATAAAAGCTTTAAAAGCCTCCCTGGAGTTAATGTGGATACAGAAACACACACACACACACACACACACACACACACACACACACACACACCAAGGGGGACAGGAAAAAGAAAGCCTATACAGTTTATCATATGCACTATATATTTTCAGACATATCAGTAATCAGCGCTCTACCACATGATTTAGGACTCTTAACTTAAGAACAACACTGACAGTGATCTAATCTATGGTCCTCTGTAATAATTCATTCATCAGCTGTTAGTCGGAGAGATTGAGACTGTCTAGTAATCTCTATCTCTCCAAACTCCGGAAAAGATTAGGTCATTGCATCCACCGGGCTATTTTTAGAGCCCTTTAACAGTGGCATATTAAACAAAACGCTTAGAAATTCAATTAAGAAACCACTCGCCCACAATGACCTGAAAATAACCCAGAGTTATTCTAAAACAAAGGCTCTGCCGACCAGCCGCTGTGCCGCCTCACATGTGGTTTGGAAACAGGAGTGCTTAAAACCACAGATTCTTAGGGGCTGCGGAGATTAATGAAGAGTTTCTTTTTCCAGGTGTTGTATTGTGGATACAAGAGCTTTGGGTGGTGAATTTTTACCAAGGGGAGAAATCCTCACAGTAGAAATGAAAACAGTAACACAATATACAGCTCTGATCCAGCTCATGGCTCAGATGCGAGGGCAGAAGCGCATTCCAGACCTGAGAGAAAAGAAGCGAGAAAAGACGGCTCTGGATCATTCTCTGATATCGATCACATGTATAGCATTTATGTGCTATAAAACAACTTTTGTTGTTGTATTGTTTTATTGGTTTTCACAGCCCCCTTTCCCCCCTCAAAACTTTTAATAACACTGTCTGACACCCTGACATAACTATCAATAAAAGAGACATTTTAGTCCATGCTAACTTTTTGTTAGATATTGTCCTGTCATCATGAGCACTTCCCTAGGCTGTTAGTCATTTACTGTTGCTTTTATTGGCACGGCTTAAAGCTACAAAATGGGTTGTTGATTTTTATGTAAAGTGATTCTTAGCCTAACTGTTTCAGCCTAAATGACAAAGTGGAGCTGCAACAGTGAAAAGTCCCTACAAATCAATTTGTTGTATTGGCATCAGTTTGATTAGACTAATCATTAAAAGACTGAAATACAATCTAAACACATTTTAGTTACTGCTGCATCATGCCAAGCTGGTCTTAGTTTGCCAATATCTTTTGTAGAAAATAGAAGTGTGGACATTAGTCTAAAGTCAGTCAAAACCAAGTCATGTGACTTGAGATGATAAAAGCAAAAAAAAAAAAAAAAAAGACTTGCAACTCGACTTTGACCTTAAAGTGATGGTTCGGAGTAATTTCACCCTAGGGTCCTTTGCACCATGACCTCGAGCCAAACAACCCCCCAGAAGCTTTTTTCAGCTTGGACAAGTTAGCGTGATCAGCTGAATAGCTTAGTGCAGGCGCTAATGGATCCACGTTTGTATCTCGTAAATGACCCCACTAATAATGCCCGAAATGATACCAAACTTCTACACTAGTACAAATAGGTTATGCATTCATAAAACTATGGATTGGAAAGTTTGTAAGTATACCAGAAGTTTATGTAAATAACACTTGCCTGTTGGCTTCTGCTCTCTGCTGCTGCTGCTGCTGCTACTGGCAGTAAGAGTGCCGAAAAGAGATAGAACAAAAATATTTATTAATTTAATGATTAATTAAGGTAATGTCTCCAAACTTACCTCAATTATAACTTGTCTCCTGATAGTTATACTACAGCACTTACTTAAAAAAAAAATGTTAAATTAATAAATATTTTTGTTGTATCTCTTTTTGGTGTTGTAATTTGTAGACGTCCTTAAGCACTCTTACTGCCCGGTAGCAGAAGCAGCAGAGAGCATTAGCCAACAGGCAAGTGTTATTTACATAAACTTCTGGTGTACTTACAAACTTTCCAATCCATCGTTTTATGAATGCATAACCTATTTGTACTAGTGTAGAAGTTTGGTATCATTTCAGGCATTATTAGTGGGGTCATTTACGAGATACAAATGTGGATCCATTAGCGCCTGCACAAAGCTATTCAGCTGATAAAGCTAACTCTCCCAATGTTCAACCCAGGTGAAAAATGCTTCTGGGGGGTTGTTTGGCTCGAGGTCATAGTGCAAAGGACCCTAAGGTGAAATTACTCCGAACCATCACTTTAACTTCACTTAGACTTTAGCCTTTTGACTTAGAATGACTCCATGCTATTATCCATGATATTAATGAATAAAATATATTAATTTAATAGTTGTGAATCAGGATCTCTAGTGTCTAGCTTATTAAAAATAAAATGTATGTTAAAAGGCTAAAAGTTTTTGGTTTAATCTTTCTTAGTCTGGCGTAGTCTAGTAGTGTATATGAGAATGTTTAAAATTATAGAAAAAGAAAATGCTTAACACTCATAAAATAATTATATAGCATTACTCCAAATAAAAGCCAGAATACCAAAAGATAGGTCTTTAAAGCTACATTGTGTAAGAATTACTCCCATCTAGCGTTGAGATCATATATCGCCATCAACTCTCTCTCGCCACGCAGTATTGCAACTACGGTAGCCTTCACGCTTCAAAAAGCGAAGGTGTACAAAAGGCCCTCTATCAGCCGTCATTGTTGGAGTTCATGCGTTCTGTTAATACATCCATGAGTTCCTGTCCGAGTGTGGCGCGGACACCACGAGCTGGCACGCGCACCACCCAACGGAAAGGAGAGAGAAAGAAAAGGAGACTGCAGCGGTCCAGAGGATAATTAACTAGTTGGGATTTGGTGTATGCCTCCAAAGCAGCTCCAATGTTCACTCTTTTTCCAATCTCTTGCTCTTTTCAATATCCGTTTTCTTTTTCTGGGTGAAGAAGAAAAAAATTTTGATTTTGAATACCTGTGGTCCTCCATGTTTCCTTCTTCAAACTTGCCGGGGCCGGGAAGCGACAATACCCATTAGCAGCAGCTGTGAGTCGAAAGCGCATCATTATGGAGTTCATGAAAGCGCAAATGTAAAATTCCAAACTAATAGGAATACTTGAAATTGTTGGTGGTGGTCAATATTCATGAAAAAGGACAAGTTTGTGAAGGGCAATACAGATTTTGATATTGAACAACTACAAACGTTACACACTGGGGCTTTAATTTCTTTTTAAAAATACAGAGAGAGCTTGCCATTCTAATATACAAATGCAGTGAGTTCCACAGTTTAGAGGCATAAAAACAAAAGGCACTCACAGCTATGATATTGGAAGGTATCTTGTCACTTGCAAAACAATAACATTGTCCTATCCCTTTCATAAAGGAACAGTAGAACACTGTGTGCAGTGTACTGATGCCACATCTGTGTTGACATCCAAACGTTCACCTCTCAGTACCATTTGCAGCTGCTTAAGTGCAAAAATGCAATTACAGATCATGAGAATATCCCTTTAAGCTTGTGTGTGCTTTTCAAATGCAAACATAACCCAAATAACACACAAGAATTTGGATCAGCCCAGTGCAATAGGTCCTGCTTGTAATAACTGTGTTCCTAGTCTTGTATCAAGGTACACAATAGCAGCAGAGGAGGTTTGCATGCAAGGTGAAATCATTCGCAGCTCTGTTCCATCTTACTCTCTCAACCATCCTTATGTGTTGTGAATAATAAAAAAGAAGAATTCATTTTACGGTTTTACTAGTCAGCAACCCAGGTATGCGTTAGTCAAAATAAGGGGAAAGTTAGAACCATATGTTAATTTGAATGGGAGGCACCTGGTTGTGATTAGGGCCATGCTGCAGATGAGAGAAACACACAATGGGCTTTAGTCAGGACAGGACAACACTGGCTCAAATCAGAATAAAAACATTTCTAAAATCTAAAGCATTGTTTTTTTTAGGCTGATGGACCGGCTTACTGAGGACACATAGCTGTGTTTATGAGCAGATCAGTATGGTGATGGACAGGGCAGAATCTCCAAAGACCAAATCATCCATAAATTATAATGTAATTTTGTTTAACTATGTCCCTCTCAGTATGCGGGCTTGTTTGAGCCCACAGTTCTTTTCTTCTCTCATAGAGGCCTCGGCAGAGCTTACGAGACAGCGTTTTTGAGGTGTTATTCATTTCACATCGGAGGTCTTTGTAAAAGCCAAACCTTGAACAGGTGTTGGAAATAAAATACAAAACATCAGCTTTTTGTTAAGATTTTTGTTTTGTAGATCTAGAGAAGTGGTTCTCCCAATAGCACTGGGACATTTAACTCATAACATCCCGATGCATACACATCAAATGCTCATAAACGTTCTACACCTCCTTTGTCACTATCAAAATTATTTGTTTTAGCTCCACATATACCGGTAGACGCACTGCATGCTAGCAAGTGGATTCATATTTTTTGGTGTCTAAATATTTTAGCATCTGATTACTGTAAGCCTCACAGCTAAGCAAGTGGGCATTTCAGCTGGGAAATGGTGAAATAACTATGGCTACATTACGGGGTGCGTGTGTAGGTGCGACGCTGTCCATAGTACTGAAACAGAGCGATTGACAGACAGACAGACAGAGAGAGAGGGAGACAGACAGACAGAACACTTCACGGTTTCTTGGTTTTTGATAAGTAATGAGAACAGCAAAATCCTCCACAGGCTTCAGTGCATACAGAAGCTGTCAACCCAAATGTGATGGAAAACATGTATAAACCAGTGCGACCTGTGAGAAACTCTGAAGTCACATTAATGTATGTGTGTGTGTGTGTGTGTGTGTGTGTGTGTGTGTGTGTGTGTGTGTGTGTGTGTGTGTGTGTGTGTGTGATGAAATAAAGTGTGTTTTACAGTGAATGGTTGGCACTGTAGATGTCACTGATATCATTATTGGTCCTCTTGTCTTGGTGGTTTTGATTGTGGTCCTTTGTGTCTTGACTGAGCTAGTCATAGGTTTGGAGCATGTGGAAAGTTTTAGCAACAGTAGGATAACATAACATATAGATTGACATTGTAACTACACTGTCTGCCAGTATACGATTCATTAGTTTTCATATTGCTTTGGCAGTACCAGCAAAAGTTACCACCAGGTGGCTTACTCCACCAGCCACCAATGATATAACTGTAGTGATGGAAACACATTGGACCACAGCACCAAAAGATAATTCCAGCTCACAATGAGATAGTGTGCTTTATTCACAGTGTTGTGATTGATAAGCCTCTTTGTTCTAGATATGCTCTATATTAAAGTGTGGAACAGAGAAAGTGTTACCTCCACATGTCTCCTAAATGCTGCCTATCCCAAAGGCCAAGTATAACATGGCATCGAGGGTCTTCAGCGGACATCCCAGAAGCTACGGGAATCAGCTTTAGCAAAAACAACAGAATACCAACTTTTATATTGAAATCACGCTAGCTGCCAATTGTATGGAGATGCTATCAGGATCAAAGTATGTGTTCATTACAGATGCGCTTCAATTAATGCTCAGGACAGCCATCTAGTCTGATCATTCTCTGTTTATGTACATTGTCCATTTTCAATACACCTTGGAAATTTCATTAAAATGAAGAAGAGCTACACCAGGTATCTGGCTTTTGATCCACTGTTTGCTTTGGTTTGATGTAGACGGCTGTCGAATGATACAAAGCATTGTGCTAGTTGGCTTTACAGTGAAAGTAGGAAGAAGGGGAGAGTGGGGTGAAATGAGTGTATTTTATTTTAAATCAGTTCAATTATTATTATGATTATTATTATTATTATTATTATGAATAAGTTCATTCAGAAAAATAAATATGTACTTTTATCAAACTATACTTTGTCTATTTATAGAATCTTGAGGACATTTTCAAATGTTAGTCTTTTTAAGTAGAGCCTTGGTCTTATTTCCATCAACAATGTTGTCCACTCATTTGTCAGATGTTTGTGTCTTCTGTCTGTCTATATTATATATTTTTACACCTTTTGACAAATTGGTTGTGTGCACTCAACCCTATCGTCCGACAACAACATTGATGTCGATGACGATTTTGCTAAACTTCACATTTTGTTCAATGACTAAAGTTTTTTTAGCCCACATTTTTTTTATTATTAAATGATGCTCCTTTTCAGATCCATACTCTTATTTTGGGTTTCTACTAGAAAATGATTACATGCTTTAATAAAAAAAAACATAAGATAACCAAGGCAAAGGCTGGGTGTGTTGGCTGAGCAGGAGACAGGCAGGGGGGATATGGTGGTTAACCAGGTATTTAAATGAAGAGTGGAAGATCCAGGTAGGAAAAAACAGATCCAGAGTGAGAAGAAAGAACAAAAAATGAGGTTAGACTGAAGACAAGCAAGATGTAACGTTAACCCAGGAGACTAGAAGTCACTAAGTTTGTCGGCCTGAGGTATCATTCCTATGCTGGTAAGCAATAACCTGTTGTCGAGTCTCTGAAAGCCTGGGGGCCTCATTTATCAACAGTGCATAGAAAATGTTCTAAATTCTGTCTTACGAATGAAATTTAGCATGTGCTTAAGTACAAAGAAATCTGTATTTATAAACGTGCGGAAGCCAATCGTACGCACATCAATAAGTAAGCAATCTTGATCAATCCCACCTGTTCTTAACGACCATGCTCGTTCACGATTGGGCCATTTGCATTCAGAAACGCATTCAATTAACCATGTGTAGTAACATCACCACAATAATGGCAAAGAGAGCAAAGAAGAACTTCTCAAACACAGAAATGAAGGTACTGGTAGATGAGGTTAAATCCAACCAACAAATATTGTTTGGTTCACTCAGTGCAGGAGGTATTACAAACAAAAGAAAAAATGCTGCATGGGAGAAGGTCATGAATATCATGACACAAATCCAGTAGTACATTTTTTGGGAATCGCTACCTACTTAGAAGCCACCCTGGATAGCTCAGTTGGTAGAGCGGGTCCCATATATAGAGGTTTACTTCTCAACGCAGCGGGCCCGGGTTCGACCCCGATCTGGGGCCCTTTGCTACATGTTATCTCTCCCCTTTCATGTCTTCTGCTGTCCTATCCAAATAAAGGCTGAAAATGCCCAAAAACATCTAAATAAAAGTAGTTACTTTTCCCATGTGATTGCAGTAGACATGCAATTAAAATAATAATAATAATATATATATATATATATATATATATATATATGATCTGCTCGGCGAGTAGGGGTGTGCAAAAAAATCGATTCACATTTGTATCGCGATTCAAGCTCTACTGATTCAATATCGGAATATATATATATATATATATATATATATATATATATATATATATATATATACTACTGTTCAAAAGTTTTAGAACACCCCAATTTTTCTAGTTTTTTATTGTAATTTTAGCAATGAATAGCTTGAAATGGTACAAAGGTAAGTGGTGAACTGCCTGAGGTTAAAAAAAAAAAGTAAGGTTACCCAAAACTGAAAAATAATTTACATTTCAGTATTTTACAAAAAGGCCTTTTTCAGGGAACAAGAAATGGGTTAACAACCTAAAGCTGTTCGGCAGCAATGGAGGTTGATCAAGCTTTGAAAGTTGGTGCTACCAATTCCCACAGGTGTTCCAACTTGTCTGGATTACTTACAAACCCTTCTGTTTGTATAAAAGTATTGTTGGAACACACTGTGGTACCGTACCCTCGTGAGCATTATTTGAACAGTATTGTACTGCAGAAAGTAGTGTGTTGCTATAAAAAATGGCGAGAAAAAGGCAATTAACAATGGAAGAGAGACAGACCATCATAAGACTTAAGAATGTTAGTCTTTCCTACAAAGAAATTGCAAAGAAAGTCAAGGTGTCAGTGAGTACGGTATTCTTCACCATCAAAAGGCACTTAGAAACTGGGGGAAACTCTGACAGGAAGAGGTCTGGCAGACCCAAAGCCGCAACAGAATCAGAAGACAAGTTTCTGAGAGTCAACAGCTTGCGTGATATGTGGCTCACAGGACAACAGCTTCAAGCACAGCTTAATAGTGGTCGTAATAAGCAAGTCTCAGTTTCAACTGTAAAGAGAAGACTTGGAGCTGCAGGTTTGATAGGTCGAGTTGCAGCAAGAAAACCATTGCTAAGACGTAGAAGAAGAGGCTTGCCTGGGCCAAGAAACATCGTCAATGGACTACTGAAGACTGGAAGAAGGTGTTATGGACTGATGAATCAAAATTTGAAATCTTCAGTTCATCACGCAGGATTTTTGTACGCTGTCGAGTAGGCGAAAGGATGGTTCCTCAGTGTGTGACATCAACTGTCAAACATGGAGGAGGAAGCATGATGGTCTGGGGCAGTTTTGCTGGATCCAGGATCGGTGATTTGTACAGAGTGAAAGGCACCCTGAACCAAAACGGCTACCACAGCATTTTGCTGCGCCATGTAGTACCCTCTGGTATGCGCCTAGTTGGTCAGGGGTTCATCCTACAGCAAGATAATGACCCAAAACATAAGTCCAAGCTATGCCAGAACTACCTTAGGAAAAAAGAACAAGATGGTAAGCTTAAAAACATGGAGTGGCCAGCACAGTCACCAGACTTAAACCCCATTGAGCTGGTTTGGGATGAACTGGACAGAAAAGTGAAAGCAAAGCAACCTACAAGTGCCACACATTTATGGGAACTTCTGCAACAGAGTTGGGAAGAACTTTCTGAAGAATATTTGATTTCCATTGTAAAAAGAATGCCACGAATGTGTTCAGCTGTTATATCTGCCAAAGGGGGCTCAAATATTTAGAATACATTTTGGTTTATAAATTGATTCCATGATTTCTTTTTTAACTTAAATTGTTCATTTGTCCTATTCTCTCATTTCAGAGTACAATAAGACATTGAACTGCATGAATTTCAATAAAAACCTGGAAAAATTGGGGTGTTAAAACTTTTGACCAGTAGTGTATATATATATATGAACCAATTTTGAATCGGTAGAGCTTGAATCGCGATACGAATGTGAATTGATTTTTTTGCACACCCCTACTCGCCAAGCAGATCAGCACAATCTTTGAGCGCATTGTTTGCCAAGTCTTCCAATAACACAAGATAAGCCATTGCACTATATTGCACTATATTTCAAACATTTGTCATAACTGTCTTTAAAGGGTTTGACACCAATTTGGAAACTTTAAACTTTAAAACTAGACAAATTACTTATTGAGTAATAAAAGGAAACACATGACATATGTGGATGTTGATACTGTTATGCATACTGTGAGAATCTTAAATGCTTTTAATTTGTAGTATTGCTATTCTACCACTAGATTTTGTTCATAAGCATGGCCAGAGTTGTGCATAAATTTACACACATTCCGAAGTGTAAGTACAAGCCACTCAGAAAAAGTGCCATTCAAAAATGGACAATCTCCTAGTAAAAACAGACAACAATCTCCAGTGACCGGTCCAAGACTGGGAAAAAGATCTTGCTGTCACATGCACATCTACATTAACATCTTATCAATGACCCATATCTCCAGATAAACTGTATTAAATGGGACTCGCATACAACGATACCTGTACACACTGAGTATCATGTCAAGTTCTGTACGTCTGTTTTTCTTTTGCACCAACACACCCCTCCAACTGGCAGATGACTGCATAGTGTTGTAGTGGATTGTTCGTTTTAGAAAATTGCAACATTGAATAATATAATTCACATGCTTGTCTTTGTGCCGGCCACATTCACTCTTCATCAGGGTATTCTATCACCTGTCAAGTCACATAAGTACTGTTATTCTCTGTAAATGGAACACCTACAGAAGCCAGGTAGTACCTCCACAGCCTCTACCATCCTGTCTCCTGTCTTCCTGGTATGTGGCCAGTGGCCGATGTGATCTCTGAGCCAACAGCAGACCTCTCCAGAGAATTTCAGGCAGCCATCCCCACAGGCCGTGAGTGTTCCCGTCTCTGACAGACAGGAATGATAAGAGTCGCCAGGCAGCACGTTCCCAATCACCATGCAGCCAAATCCTGCAGTACAATACAAGGTCACACTTGAAAAAGGCTCCCTCACCACATTCTGTCTGCTTATTTTTCCCAGTAGACTCTTTGACATCCCACATACAGTTTGTCCGGCATTCCCTGCAGGTTAACTTTGAAGCTTTTACAACATGGTGACATCAGGAATAATGTTTTTTGTTGTTTTTTTTCACTAAAAAAGGATTTTCCCATGCAAATGAAAATGTGAAAAAACTCAGAAGCCGAGAAAGAAAGAAAGCAAGATTCCTGTTATCTGCTTCACTAATGGCCTGATTAGTGAAAAGGACACACTGACAGAGATAACACCGGTGACCTGTCTGTATGCTTTCACTTTTGCCAATTTGCTGTCTTTCCTCCTTGTCTGACAAGCCGGTAGTTGTCTGCTTCTGAGAGTTGTTTATCTGACAAATTGCGGCCTCGGACATGTCGAGAAGCCCAAACATTTTTGAGCTGTCTATCATGCTGATGAACAGTTGAGGGGAGCGCTGGACAGTTTGCAGGCTTGTGTGAAGTATGCAGAGAGGGAAAGTGTCAGCACAGTGCTCAGGTGTCTCCCATCACACGCAAATACGGCGGACAGGGCTCTGCGTTTGTATACATATGTGAAGGTGTGTGGGTTTAATCTCGGCGTCTGTTTCTACCAAACGGCTCTGCAGACAGCTGTCACCTACAGTGTTGTTGTCACAGGACTGCTTTCAATTCCCTCTATGTGTTTATGTATGTATTATCATGACACAACTGATGATGAGTCTGTTGTAAGATTTAGTCCATTTACAAAATGACTTGACATTACCACTGACCATTTTCTAAAACACACACATTTGTCCATGTTTGCTTATCTTTGATTATTATGGTCAGCAGTGATGTAGTCCTGCATTGCCAGACCTTCCTCCACAGCGCTGCAAAGGAAGGTCTGACTAGTCCACACAGCATTCTGGGATGGGACAAAAACATGCTCTGGTTTATTGGCATTTCTTTAAATCAATAACAGTCATCTTGGGCGGCACTAAGTGCCACTGAAGCCAACACAAAGATAGAGGAAGGTAACGGACATGTGGCCGAAAAGAGTGACATTCCGGCAGCACCGGAGCAATTCCGGAAATGAAACGTTGTTGATATAGACTAGCAGTGATGTAATGTTCACATGTAAGTGAACTCCTAGTTATCAGGCTAAACATGGTATCACATCTGATGCACTCTCTGATTCCATTATCATTCCTCTGCAGTCGAGGATACTGCGGAGTTGTCTCTAGCTGTCTTTCCTGCCATTTATTCTCCCAGCCTCCCCCTTGTCCTGCCGCTCGTGTGGAGCCTGGGAGTCGTTCAGCCTGTGATCATGGCCCTGGTCCACGACTCAGCGGACAGGCAGTTAATGACATCATACTGTGTGTATGTGTGTGTGTGTGTGTGGAGGGGGAGAGGGGGCAGAAAGTGACACCTCTGGTCACTGTGACACACTATCTGTCTCACCCACCAAGTTCCAACTCTGAGTCAGATCTAATTGTGGTTATGCGTGTGTGTTGTCCTGGTAATCCAAAGATCTCTGCCCTTCATCTGCAAGAACTTTTTCTTTTCTTCTTAGTTGTTATCATACTTTTAAGTCCTACACTCACTCTGCTGATGACGGAAAGAAGCTAATTATAATGGTATTGAATGCAGCATGGAGACTTTTGGATGACAATTTCAGTAAAAAGAAAAAAAAAGGAAAAAGACGTTCTAAAAGCAGACTATTCGTAAACAAATTCTTGTCATTTGGAGCATTTGATTCTCCACCAGAGCATACATAATCAAAGCAAATAACAAACAAGCCAACCCTCTCATCTCTAATCTGTGTGACATTTAAAGTAATTTGTAATAGTACTACTGTCATTACATCCATAGACGGTGATCTGAGCAAACACTGTGGACACTGTGACCGTACACAGGGTGATTATCACAGGATGTAGGAGCATTTTGTCTTTCAAAGCTGTCTTCACTGCGATGAAATATAGCTCAGTTGGGTGTAAAAGCTCAAACAAACTTCTACTAAACTACTTATTTGGAGTATAGATTCAGTACTTGCTTGTGTCGGTGTGTTTCTTGTAAAGGAAATGAGAAGCGTAAATGTTGGCTCTTGACCTTGTAAACCGTAGTTTGACGAAATAAATCTTAGCTCAAGGCCTACTCAATAACTTTCAACTGCATCTTGAGGTCTTCGCCAGTGGAAGGAGTTTTTTTCAATTGTCATCACATGGGAGTTCAGTCACGATATAGGGAAGCATTGATCTGATCCTCCAGATTGCTATGGGCTCCAACGCTGACCTTTTGAAGGGATCAGGTGGTGGCCAGAAGTGACCTATCCTCATTAAAGTTTTGTTATCAATCCTTATAAGATTCAATGTTTCTGGCCTTGGGGTTAGGGCACCAACCCATGAGGCAGTGTTATACCAATTTGGCATTTAAAATGTCAGTATTGATGGATATCCATACTTCGACACGTGATAACTAAGCTGTCTCAGTTACAACTGAGCCAACTTCCTCCATGCTCTGGAAAAAGCTTGTAAGTGGACTATGAGTTTTTCCATCAAATTTCTGTTTGGTTTGTCTTTTCCATGTAGTCCATGGCCCTCAGTGAAGACCGCCCACCCCACTCCGAACCCAGGCTGCCTCCAGGGCATGAAAATGGCCATAACCAATGAGGTAAAGGCAATAGTTTTCCACAGTTCACAATCCTGTTAGTTGAGTCAACAGCATCAGCTTCCTATTACTCTCAATCACGACAGTTCTACAAGTTCCCAGTTTTCACGAGCCTGGGAAGGTGTGTTGAGGTTAACACACACCCATAGACCCCAAAAGATGGGAAAAAAGACATATACACATGTAGCCCCTTTCAGAACCTTAGCACAACATTCGATCATGACCCACTGAGCGTCCCTGGGGTGGTAAAAGCAAGCAGGACCATGTAGCTGTTGGTGCCCGTTTGTTGTTTCAGCTTTCAGAATTGGGCAAGGAAGAAAGAATGGTTTGTCTGACCAAATTACCTATCACAGGAAAAATAATAAGAAAGGCAACGTACCGAATCAATGGGTCAGTGTGACGATAGCGTTAGTTCTTACTGACAAGTCGCATAAGTCAGGCCTCTCAACATCCCGCAGAGTGGAGATAGCACATGTAGCTATGTGTTTGGTTTGGCAGAAAATGTCACCCCTGATGAATGCTCCGTGGTGCTGATAAGACGTACTCCCCTCTGGGCAAGCGTGCAAACACATAGGACACACGTGCACACGTAGGCAGATAAACACACATAGACACAGAGAGACATAGTCCTATAAATAGATCTTTGGTCCTGTGGGGTCAAGTGAAGTCCAACCAAGCAGATAGCAGCTCTGTACCCAGGGATTAGTCTGTGGCCCGTGGCAACCCCTGTGTCTGGTCTCTGTCTGTCAACCACCCCAAATGCTGTACCCTGATCAGATTACACAGCCGTGAAACCTTGGCGAAACAAACAAAATCTGACCCGGTATCAGCGTCTGGAGCAGCATGTTTTACTCTGTCGAATAGACGTCAGTGGGGGAAGGAGGGGTGACTGGGGTGGGGTCATACCAACAAAAACATGGCTCCGGTCAGTCCTCATTGAGAGAAAGAATGTGCTGGCTGACAGGCCATTTCAGCCAGGCTATTTGGAAGTGCTAGACCAGCTCAGGAGATCCAGATAGATAAATATTTGTACTATTGGGTCTTTTCTTTATGGTCTCTATGAGGTCTTTAATGATACTGTGGTGGGCCTCCATCACTGTCACTCCCTGTTAAACTCATGTGATGGAGATGCAGATCTAGTGTGCCATTGTTTAAATAGTTTGAACCCTTCACTCGCCACTCCCTTTATTTACAGGCTACATGCATGTTATTTTCAGAAAATGAGAGGTTTATCAGAAAGGCCATCATTTGGTATGTCAGTGGTACTATACATGTTCAAAGATAGTTTTTATGAGAAATAAAGCTTCATCATGTTTTAGGAGAGGTAAACAGGAAGTGTGACGCTGCCATGGAGCTATTGACTTAGCTGTGGGTTATACCTGAGCCCTGTTTGGCACTGCAGTGGTGGAAAGTAACTAGCTACATTTACTCAAGTACTTGTACGTTACTTGAGAATTTCCATTATAAGAAACGTTTGACTTTCCACTACATTTTAGAGGGAAACACTTTGTACTTTTCACTTAATTACATTATTTTGACAGCTATAATTACTAGTTTCACATACAGATTGTAGCACACTTTGATGGATAAACCCTTAACTGCCTGCATGCATATGCATGTAACTCCTGATTAACTTATAACCCTACCGCATCCATTTCTTTACAATAAATTCTTTCACATTTAAAAATCTGTGCAAAAATACGTTAATCCAAACATTAAATTCAAATGAAAAATACACATTTGGGATGGCGCATTCCCATAACTGACAGTTACTTTGAGTCCCACTAAACATATAAAATATCTGCAATTTGTGCAATTTATCTTGCGTCTGTGTGAGTTCTGACTCTGAGGAGAAGAGCTGTGAATCAGATTGAGTTTCCTTGCTAGAAAATTTACGTAGACACGGCTGATCATTGCTCAAACAGCAGGCGTAACAAAACCATACTGCTGGCATGCCATAGTTTAATTCATACTGTTTGCCCTGGAATTATGTCAGCTGATAGCAGTCACTCTATTTTATTTCACTAATTTTGACTTAATTGGTTTCTCTTTATAACTCCGTCAAGCATGATGAAAGACATTTGTCTGGCATGGATGGTTGTTCCTCTTGATGTGCCTTTCATCTTAGTCACGGACACACACATTAACAACAACAAAATAGACTTTGAGTTATTAAATTTCTGATAGTAAAGTTTCGGGAATACCACACAAAGCCAGCCCATAGCCCTTGGTAATAGGCAGGAGTTAGAGTTAAGCTGTGCTGATGCATGCCCATCTCTGCGCTGAATCCTCACAGCCAGGCTGCTGTGGCCCCCCGCCAGCGCCTGCAGACTGCAGCACAGGCAATCTAAACAACCACAAAAACACAAAACAGTGTCTCCCTCCGTGTTTTGGGCTTGTTCATGATGTGGAGACAGGCTATGTCTCTTATGCTCTTCCATTGGATACATTGCAGCGCCGCTTTCTCTCAGACACACTGACATTTCAGCCTGACGTGCACCGCTCGGACCCCTGAAGGCCCGAGCCACAGATAAAGATGGAGAGCGAGCAGAAAGGAGGGAAGCAGAGACAGGAGGGGAGGTTGTTGGCTTGGGGCGATCTTTCTGTCACTTCTGGTTTGGATTGGGTTAGCTCCCCCTGGAACTTCTTCATTATAAACCACGGTTCAGAGGTAGAGGGGAAATGCTGAACCTGACTCCACATCTCTGGCTCTGTCCACATCTCTTTTCCCACCCTCCACCTCTTCTTCTCCTCTCACAGTATCTGGATCCTCCACCCTCGATCATACACCATGCCCTTATTCCCTTTCTATGTCCTCTTATATTCTTCATGTTTCACTCGCTTTGTTTGCGTTCCACGATCTCCGTCTTTTTGTTTTCAGCCAGCCGGCCTGTGTCGTGAGAAAAACCCTCAGTTTCCTGATAAGACTGATTGGTTCCTGATAAATGACTGAATCATGTCTCTCTGTTGACTAATTCAACTTCCATCATCTAACTTCGTATCACCCTGTTGACTTCCTACATTTTTTACAGTGCAGCTAAATGATAAATGATAGCTTACAAAAACATAGCTTTGATATGATTTGTGGCTAACTAGCTAATTAGGCTAACATTGGCTCCCTGAGTCGGTTGAAATCGCTGTCTCCCTTGACTGTAATGTTTCCATCTGAATCGTTTTAAAAGAAAACTTTTGTAAAAGGGATCTTTAAGTATGTCGTGATATCGCTCTAAAAGACAGAATATGTAGCAAAAAGGCAAAAAATTTGCATCCTCACCACACATGGAAATAAAGAAACAGCATTGTTCTCGTATTGCATCTTAGAGCTAGTTGGTCC
Organism: Perca flavescens; assembly: GCF_004354835.1. Classification (NCBI taxonomy): domain Eukaryota; kingdom Metazoa; phylum Chordata; class Actinopteri; order Perciformes; family Percidae; genus Perca; species Perca flavescens. The sequence goes on along the minus strand of NC_041351.1, from coordinate 25,745,210 downwards.
TAACATAAATAAGATAAGAAAACATTGAACTCACACCTATTTCATTCATCAAAACCCAGTTTGGCTGCTTGGCTTAGAAACATTTTCATATACTCAAACAGTTTTCACTTTTAACGTTACGAGGGAAGACGATGAGGCCTAACAGATAAAAGGCAAAAGTAACACTATCTTAGGTAACAAGTGTTGCTGTGTAAACTTCTCCAAATCCAAGCAGGACAGCTAACGCTAACCTAAACCCTGATATAGCAGAATCCAAGACCACTTTCCACAGAGTGAGGAAATACTGGATGTGCCACGTGAACTGGGCTTTTGTTTAATGTAGTACACACAGCGGTGCTAAGCACCGGACGGAGCCACGGTGCCGCTGCAAAATAGTCTCGGGAAGAAACTTGTTTTGGTGGAACGTGTGTACTTTCAAAAGTAGTTTTAGCCGTGCAACAGAAAACTCAGTTTGGACAGATCTAGCTAGCTGTCTTGATTTACCCTGCAGAGATCTGAGGAGCAGTTGACCATAGTCCTCATAAATCCACCGGAGGTTAGAACGGCAACACAAAGAAAGAGGAAGGGACGGACATCCGGCCGAATTTCTAGCAGCACCGGAGCAATCCTGGAAGACTAAGTTTAATGTAATGTTAACCTGTAATGGCACAAGATAACGCACTTAGCTAATGATGTGTGCCTTTGCCTTGGAAGTATCGCTTGGTTAGCTATTTAGCTGAACATGCTAACAACTGCGTATTGTGCTAGAGCAAATGAATACACCATTTAATCCATTGTTCACAGTTTTGCTGTTGTGGTTTTATTTTTTTGATTGCTAAGCTATGATTGAACAATAGCTAGTGGGGGAGGGGTTTCATTCAATTTAATTCAGTTTTTGGTAGACTACAGGCTACTCTTTGTCTACCCAGCTAACAATTTTTGGTTCCCAGAACGTTTTTTGGTTGCGGGAACGTTCCCTGAAGGTTAGGTTTGGTTAAGTTTTTGTTGCGATGGAATGTCGGTTTAACGTTCGCGGAACGTCAGTCATCGAACATTCTCAGAACTTTTAGAGAACGTTCCCCTAACTTTGCTACCTTTAGAGAACGGTCCCGTAACGTTCTCCTACCGTTGCAACCTTTAAAGAACGTTCCCGTAATGTTGCAACCTTTAGAGAATGTTCCCCTAACGTTCTTTTTTACATTCCTCTAACCATGGTACCAAAAAATAACAAATATATATAAGAATCAGAATCAGTTTTATTGGCCATATAGACACATACTGTACAATAGAGACAACATACATATAGGCACATAAGCACAATATACAAAAGATACAACTATACCAGGGGTGGCGAACCTGTGGCTCTTGAGCCGTATGCGGCTCTTTGCCTGCTCCTTTGAGGCTCTTACTGTGTGGCTGGGGGCTGTGTTATTGGTGGATTTTTTTTTTTTTACTTTTGAAACATTTCAGATAAGTAAAAAAAAAGCGGCCACAGATCACTTTCCTCATTAACCCTTTTACTGCGGATTGTTTTAAAGCCCCTCTAGAGACAAATGAGTGAAAGAGTGGCCACAACCGAGTACAACCAGACCTAAAAAGGATTGTGGATAACAAAGACTGTCAGATTTCCCACTGAGTCATTCTAAGTAAGAAAACAAAACTATGAAAACTGCTATGTATTATGACTTTCATTAGATCTGGAAGTCCCATGTGGACGTGCATGTGTTTGTGTGGCTTTTTGCTATGGTGCGTGTTTTTTTGTGGCCCTTTATGCTGAACTGGTTGGCCGCCCCTGAACTATACAAATAAGACATAATATCAATACAAGTACACAGTGGGATGTAGTACGGTGGCCGAGACGGTTCAACACAAATACAAAAGCCACACCACAAACACAAAAACTAAAACACAAATACAAAAGCTACAACACAAATGCAAAAGCCACAACACAAACGCAAAAGCTACAACACAAACGCAAAAGCCACAACACAAACGCAAAAGCCACAACACAAATGCAAAAACTAAAACACAAATACAAAAGCTACAACACAAACGCAAAAGCCGCAACACAAACGCAAAAGCCACAACACAAACGCAAAAACTAAAACACAAATACAAAAGCTACAACACAAACGCAAAAGCCACAACACAAACGCAAAAGCCACAACACAAACGCAAAAGCTAAAACACAAACGCAAAAGCCGCAACACAAACGCAAAAGCTACAACACAAACGCAAAAACTAAAACACAAATACAAAAGCTACAACACAAACGCAAAAGCCACAACACAAACGCAAAAGCAACAACACAAACGCAAAAACTAAAACACAAATACAAAAGCTACAACACAAACGCAAAAGCCGCAACACAAACGCAAAAGCCGCAACACAAACGCAAAAGCCACAACACAAACGCAAAAACTAAAACACAAATACAAAAGCTACAACACAAACGCAAAAGCCACAACACAAACGCAAAAGCCGCAACACAAACGCAAAAGCCACAACACAAACGCAAAAGCTACAACACAAACGCAAAAGCCACAACACAAACGCAAAAGCCACAACACAAACGCAAAAGCCACAACACAAACGCAAAAGCCGCAACACAAACGCAAAAGCTACAACACAAACGCAAAAGCCACAACATAAATACATAAGCTGGAAGCAGATGTGGTTGACAAACGGAGCCGGAGGAGGAAAGTTCTTGTTTGTTTGAGAAGTAAGTGAAACATGGTTCCTTGCTCATTATGATTACTGTCACAATGTGTTTGTCACAAATAAGCAGCATTGTTCAATATCTTTTTTTATTTTCATATGTACTCTGCTATTTAGGCTACAAAGCTACAGCTATAACGTTATCTAAATGGCGCCCAGCATCTTTTACCCGCGAGTCCTACGTTTAAAGTCTATAGTTTGTCACGTTTAGTGAAGCTGTTTAAATCACACAAATATTATATCCCACTGTTACATGCTTGTAACTTGTTAACCGTATATATCTGGTTAGCGATCAGATCCCAGTGGCAAATTCCCTCGATACTGTTGGTTTGGAAAGTGTGTGTGTGTGTGTGTGTGTGTGTGTGGTTATGTTTACTGTAAACAGATGTTTAAAGTGAATGCTAATTGTTTTACCTTCAATATGCTGCCTATTATAGTGTTAGGGGCGTTATATGTCCTACATACACACATACATGGGTTGGTCTGAATGAAATAAACCCAGAAATTTAAAAATGACCTTGCTTCGTGCTTACTAATAAAAATAAATAGAATTCAGACTGTGGACTCCTGTGTTTACACTGTATTTAAAGCCATGTAAAAGGGTTTGTTCATAGACTGTATATTACCATTTGTACAGTCTATGGTTTTGTTGCATGTCCTTAGTCTTACCCCTACAAATAGGCACACACACACTTTCCTTTGTAGCCTATATGGAGAGTACATACATGAAAATACAAAGATATTGAACAACATTGCTTATTTGTGACACTCACATAGCAACAGTACGGTAATCCTAATTAGCAAGGAACCATATTTCAATTACTTCTCAAACATGCAAGAAATTTCCTCCTGCTCATACGCTGACTTCTGTTGTCACTTACTTTTGTTGTCCCTTATGCATTTGTGTTGTGGCTTTTGCATTTGTGTTGTGGCTTTTGCATTTGTGTTGTGGCTTTTGCATTTGTGTTGTAGCTTTTGCATTTGTGTTGTAGCTTTTGCATTTGTGTTGTGGCTTTTGCATTTGTGTTGTAGCTTTTGCATTTGTGTTGTGGCTTTTGCATTTGTGTTGTAGCTTTTGCATTTGTGTTGTGGCTTTTGCATTTGTGTTGTAGCTTTTGCGTTTGTGTTGTGGCTTTTGCATTTGTGTTGTAGCTTTTGCGTTTGTGTTGTGGCTTTTGCATTTGTGTTGTGGCTTTTGCGTTTGTGTTGTGGCTTTTGGGTTTGTGTTGTGGCTTTTGCGTTTGTGTTGTGGCTTTTGCCTTTTTGTTGTAGCTTTTGCGTTTGTGTTGTGGCTTTTGCATTTGTGTTGTGGCTTTTGCGTTTATGTTGAACCGTCTCGGCCACCGTAATGTAGAGTGCAAAGTAATAGTGCAAATGTAGTGTACAAGATGCATATTGGAATGATAAAGAATGTGTAGGTGAATGGCCAAGGGGATGAACCTACTTAGCAGCAGTTCAGGAGAGTGATGGCAGTGGCAAAGAAGCTGTTCTTGTGTCTGGTTGTTTTTGTGTGCAGGGATCTGTAGCGCCTGCCAGAGGGGAGGAGGCAGGAGGATGGCAGCAGTGTAGAAGATGGCCAATAGCTCTTGCGGTAGGCCATGCTTCCTCAGTTGCCGTAGGAAGTACATCCTATGCTGAGCCTTTTTAAGGATATTGGACTCCCACTTCAGGTACTAGGAAATGACGGAGTCCAAAAACTTGAAGGACTCCACCTTTGACACTGGGCAGTTGGATATTGTGAGGGGGGGCAGCACTGTGGGGTCCTCCACGTCTGCTGCAGTCAGCACGGGGAAGTTTTTCTGGGAGGCCGCTAGAGTAGCAAGTAGAAGCAAAGTTACAAGTCAAATTAAAACCTCTTATCAGCCAAGCTAAAGCATAATACTGATGTGAACAATAAAATAACACCTGCCTGTTATAACCCTGCAGATTGTCAGGTCCTGGAAGGCCTTCTTTGTCTTACTGCCCTGCAGGCTATACGGTTTTAGAACGTCATTGGTTGCCACTCGCCGTAGCATGCGACGGATGGCAGTACCTCCGGTCGAACCTCCAAGGGTTGTCAGGAAAAGTTGCAACCTTTAGAGAATGTTCCCCTAATGTTCTTTTTTACATTCACACAACATTTCAGATGAGTAAAAAAAAAAGCATTTTTTTAAAATAAAAAATAATGCAGCAGAGTTTTTTTATGGACAGATTCTGCAACCTGAGGAAAAAAAGCGGCCACAGATCACCTTCCTCATTAACCCTTTTACTGCGGATTGTTTTAAAGCCCCTCTAGAGACAAATGAGTGAAAGAGTGGCCACAACCGAGTACAACCAGACCTAAAAAGGATTGTGGATGACAAAGACTGTCAGTTTTCCCACTGAGTCATTCTAAGTAAGAAAACGAAAACTATGGAGCTAAATCGGGGCCAAATGTTTTGTTCATTCGAAAAAAATATATATAGTTGAAAAAATAAAGCTTGAAATTGAAAATTTAAGTTTTGGTCAAAACTTGGAAAAAATAAAACCATGTATTTGAACTAAAAATAAGTGTACCAATTTTTCTTTCAGTTTGAATAAAATATAGATTCAATTCTGGAATTATTTTGAATAAATTATAAATTTTCATTTTTCACTTTTATATTTGTTTTCAGTTCCACATTTCATGTTTTCAGATTCAAAAGTTATTTTTTTTACGGCTTCAAATCTTTTTTTTACGGCTTCAAATCTTTTTTTTTTCGGTTTCAGATCTGTTTTCACTTTCAGATATTTTTTCGGTTTGAGACTTTTGGCCCTGATTTGGCGTGGGGGCGTGGCTTCAACTCAGAGGGGCGTGGCATTATGGTGACAGCCTATCAAAGAAGGCAGAAGACTCCTCTGTCATGTTGACTTCAGGAAATGGTGTTACTGTGAGAACTATGACTGAATGCTTTCTATCCACTATATACATGTGATTTTTACTTAAACTGATGCCAGTGACAAAGTTCCATTTAAAAAAATGTTTTGGACAACAAATGGTACAAATTACATTATAAGAGCAATAAACTGTGCCAGATTGTGCAGTTCAGCAGGAACAATGACTTCTCCCACTTCCATGTATGACTTATAGCACCACAGTATTCACTGGCACCAGCCCACAGATAGGACATGTGAAAGATATTAGCATTTTTGAATAGATACTTTGCGACGTTATCCCCTCAGTGGCATTTTTTTGTGATTAACACATAAAAGGAAAATAGGTGGACAGCTGGACAAAGCTGGCAATCAAGCATCGCTAGCACTAAAGTTAGCATTAACTAACGTTAGCTTCACACTAGCTGGTGTTTTTACACTAATTTCAGTGTCCAGCTCAAGTTTTTTTTACTTTAACGTGTATTGGTCTTTGTTAACCTCGGTTTGTCAGAATGACCATAACTTGACACTGGCTGCAGTGAAGGTCTCCTTTTATAGAGTAGACAAATATGACTTTACATTAATGCTCTGGCCTGATAAATTACGTTTTACACTATAACGTTACATGTAACAGCATGACAGTTATGCCTTACAAAATATGCCAAGTGGGCAAACTTTGAAGGCTTCTACCACAGCCTAACTTAAGTATCAGAATACACTAACTTGTCTTTTTGTATTTGTATGTCTTACTGTCTGTTTTCTGGACCGTGTGTGTCCGTAATAAAAGCTTTGATTGATTGATTGATTAACAAAGCGGACCAGGACAAGTTATGTTGTTTAAACTAACCATGAAAAGGTAACACTAGCAATGTTAGTTATCTATAATGTTTTACATGTATAAGGCTGTACGGCTGCAGGCAGCCACTGTCGAGTTATGGTCATTCTGACAAACAGAGGTTAACAAAGACCACTACACGTTAAAGTCAAAAACTTGAGCTGGACACTAAAATTGGTGTAAAAACACCAGCTAGTGTGAAGCTAACGTTAGTTAATGCTAACTTTTGTGCTAGCGATGCTTCATTTCCAGCTGTCCACCTATTTTCCCTTTATGTGTTAATGACAAAAAAAAAATGCCACTGCGGGGATAATGTCCCAAAGTATCTATTCAAAAAGGCTAATATCTTTCACATGTCTTACCTGTGGGCTGCGCCAGCAGGTTGCCTTGGCGGAGCGGACGCTATGCTGACTGCCGAGTGAATACTGTGGTGCTACATTCAATGTCATACATGGAAGTGGGAGAAGTCATTGTTCCTGCCGAACTGCACAATCAGTTTATTGCTCTTATAGTGTAATTGGTACCATGTGTTGTCCAATACAATTTTTTAAATGGAACTTTGTCACTTGCATCAGTTTATTAAGTAAACATCACATGTATATAGTGGATAGAAAGCATTCAGTCATAGTTCTCACAGTAACACCATTTCCTGAAGTCAACATGACAGAGGAGTCTTCTGCCTTCGTTGTTAGGCTGTCACCATAATACCACGCCCCTCTGAGTTGAAGCCACGCCCCCACGCAAAATCAGGGCCAAAAGTCTGAAACCGAAAAAAAAAATTATCTGAAAGTGAAAAACAGATCTGAAAACGAAAAAAAAAAAAAGATTTGAAACCGAAAAAAAAAAGATTTGAGGTAAAAAATAAGTTTTGAATCTGAAAACATGAAATGTGGAACTGAAAACAAATATTAAAGTGAAAAATGAAAATTTATAATTTATTCAAAATAATTCCAGAATTTAATCTATATTTTATTCAAACTGAAAGAAAAATTTGTACACTTATTTTAAGTTTGAATACATGGTTTTATTTTTTCCAAGTTTTGACCAAAACTTAAATTTTCAATTTCAAGCTTTATTTTTTCAACTATATATATTTTTTTCAAATGAACAAAACATTTGGCCCTGATTTAGCTCCATAGAAAACTGCTATGTATTATGACTTTCATTAGATCTGGAAGTCCCTGTTGCTGTTGTAATGTGGACGTGCATGTGTTGTGTGGCTTTTTGCTATGGTGCGTGTTTTTTTGTGGCTCTTTATGCTGAACTGGTTGGCCGCCCCTGAACTATACAAATAAGACATAATATCAATACAAGTACACAGTGGGATGTAGAGTGCAAAGTAATAGTGTCTTACTGCCCTGCAGGCTATACGGTTTTAGAACGTCATTGGTTGCCACTCGCCGTAGCATGCGACGGATGGCAGTACCTCCAGTCGAACCTCCAAGGGTTGTCAGGAAAAGTTGCTGTAAAACATATAGAAATACAAATTACACATGTAGAACAAAGTGGAGAGCTTGTACAATCTCATTTTGTAAGAGAAGTCAGTTCAGTTATAGTGATATTTGAATTTGTGCAATTATATAGTGTTATCTTAGGGCAGGGTAGGGCCATTTAATTACCATTTTGTTCCTCCTCTCCTGTTGACCGAGACTCCTGTCGAACTCCTGCAGCTCGGTGACTGTCGAGAGCAGGGCAACAGCAACACGCCATCAACTGGAGCAGAGGGAGGTGACTAAGAGCTCTTTAAGAGCAGCTCATCGATCTTTTCCTCAAATGTGTCCATCCACTGTGCCATGCGGGTAATGGATGTCCTCATGGCTATGGAATAATTAATGGTTTTAGTTGTTATACAGTACATTATATACTTGCATATGTGAACAACTTAAGTGAGTGTTCTTACCTCTCTGTGTGATGAGTCACCTCCCTCTGTGTGATGAGTTCTGCTGTTTACAACAACAAAAAAGTGAAGTTACTCTCAAGTTCCTTGTCATGAAATTGCATTGAATTGGAAATGGAAATTCAAAGCCACTGTACCTTCCACTGGGTCCCAGGCCGAGCTTGCGTTACAATAGACCCATCAATCTCTAGGCAACCAGCTGGTTTCCTGTGTGGTGTTGATGAAAATTGGTCAGTTCATTTATGGTAGGTTTCTTGCACATGCCATTGAAAAAGATGAACCTATTCTATTACATTAGACAATCGCTAAAAAAAACTAAAAAAACACTTACATGCAGGTGGTGGAGCCAGTAACATCTGCTGACCTGAAAAAGGGCAGGAAGGGACAAACGCATCAGAACAGTCACGTCATATGCACCAGGTTGAATTTCAGTAGTTCCATGGTAGGAAATATGACTCTGGTTTCTTAAATGCATCCATAAATGTTAACTTACGCTCCGTCCTGAAAGGCTTTCTTGCTTGTGGAATGGATTTATCTGAAATAAAAGACCATACAATTTGTACTTCTCTTAATACATCCATGGCTTTATCTCTCATCCACATTACAGGCTTTACAGCATACAGCCCTCGGATATATCGTAAGATAAGTGTTAAACCCTAAACCCACATTGGCTCTTAGGGACACATAAGATATTACGTTAACGGTAACTAGCTACCTAGCTAACTAGCTCCATTGTTTAGCTTGAGCCGATAGCCCCGGCAGTTTTGGGAAACGCTAATGACGTTACATCCATGTAACAGGCTTTACAGCATACATGCATACATCCATACATCCCTCGGATGTATTATAAGATAATACCATGGATGTAATAATAGAACACATGGTGAATTACAGTGAAATGTGAAAATGAAAGAAGTGAATTTTCTTAGTTGTGAAAATTATTCTATTGATAGATTCTTGTTTTAAGTATTTTCACCTAATACCGTTAAAAAGTATTGTTTTTAACAAAATTGTTATCAGCCTAAAAATAAATATATTCTCTTGCTATGTTGTTTATCTTACTTAGATTTTATAAGACCAATAATTTTTGAGTGAATCTAAATCAAGTGACTGCAAACCTTTTATATGCTACTTAAAAAACTTAAATGGAGCTGGTATAAATAAACATTTTCAAAACCGCACTCAGAACAACCAACAACAACCGAACCGGAACGTTGTGTGGAGGTACAGTGCAACCACAGGAGAACGTTTCAGTTGGTTGGTTCCCTGAGGGAACGTTCCCTAAACATTAGTTTTTGGTTTGGTTTGAACTAACCCCTAGGGAACCAAAAACTAATGTTCCCTAAACGTTCTGTGTTAGTGGGGCAGCATCCTAATGGGTTATTTTACAGTAGGACCGCCAGGCTCTTCAGGGTTACTTTTTCTCTAAATGGGACGCCCAAGAGCGTCTGTATATCCTTTTGTTGGTGCTGATGGGCCATTAACACGTCATCAGTCTCACTCTATTGAAAAAGAGTTTCTGTGTCAAATTCAGCAGAAGACTTTGCGTAAACATACACGCCACTTTCCTAAAGCCAAATGGCGTGTTATCTGTATGCATTTTGAGCTATGTTGCGTGTTATCGCGAGAATGTGACGTAATATCGCGAGAACGTCACACGCATGTAAAAAAAAAAAGAAAAAAGGCTTCAGTAACACAAAAAAACGACAAAAACACGACGGTGAAAAATGTCACACGCTTAGGAAAGACCGCCCCGAGTACCAACGTTACTGTAATCGGCGATTCTCCTGGCACATAAGGGGCCTTTTCAACACCAAAACTTGGTTGGGACTGTCCTCCCCCGAAAAAGATGGTTTGTTAAAGCAGCAATTAGGACTCATATTTACGTAAAGAGCATGTAGCGTGCCCTCTAGTGGCCATAGTAATTATAACAGGAGCAAAGCAGGAAGTGATGTGACAAAGTATAAGAGCGAGGCAGGTTTGGGAGGTGGATGGGTCAAACAAACACAGAACCGGGGTTCATGTTCAGTTTCGCTTTCATTTCTGATGTTTTACACATGTTGACAGGATGAATGCTCTGGGCTTACAGACCTTAGTGTGATTATAAGGCACTGCTGTACGGCCTTCATGCAAATGAGTTTTTATGCCCCATTCATTGTCTCAAATAGCTGTATGAAAATGCGTTCATTAGGGTGCAGAGGAGAGTACCAGCGGTAATCGCCGCTGCTCCTGGCGGCTTAAAAACCATCTATTTGGTTTTCTAAATCTTATTCTATAATTATGACGATATAAGCATGTTCAGAAAATGTATTTAGTAAAAGTCAGGGCAGGAGGGAAACATAGCAATAACAATGACGGAATAATTAAGAACATTAAATGGCGTGGGCTATGGCGTATAGTGTCAGATGTGTTCACCTGAGAGCCACCCAGCACAGGGACAGGGAGCAGCAACACACACTCACACTGACAGAACACACACACACACACACACACACACACACACACACACTGACATCACACAGCTGCTGCTGGAGGCCGCTATGTCTGCCTCTTTACAAACACACACACACCCACCCACGCACGCACACACACACACACACACACACACACACGTACACACATAGTGCCCTCCAAGACCCCCCACCCATATCCTGTGCACTCCTGACAACCTCACCTCTTCATAGTCTGACAAAGTCTTAACCCCCGCTCTATCAACCCATCCTCCTCCTCTAATGTACACACACACACACACACACACACACACACACACACACACACACACACACACACACACACACACACACACACACACACACACTCTCTCTCTTCACTACCAGCTCTCCAGTCCATCCTGTCCTTCCTATTGATTACATATAGAGCACCACACTAAATGAGCAGAAACCAGTTGACATACAGTTACCCAGGGGGTTTGGGGGTATCTGGTGCCCTAAGATATTTGCCCACTTTGCCCAGCTGATTGTCCAGCCTTGCCCCCACTTGGTCCGATCTGGTTTGAAGCAGGCACGAAGGATGGAGGCCTGAAGACATAGAGGTGAAGTGAAAAAAAACATGCTCTGCAGGGCAACTCCATGCAACTCCCATGCTCCAATCATACTACATTGGACAGTGCATTCTTGTACACTTCCTCCTGTCACACTCTCTCAGGCAGATGGCCGAGGGACAGCTGTACTCCATGGATGGCATATGAGCAGAGATATTTAAAACATTTCAAGAACGTGACTGCTCCTATCAGCAGCTGGGGAGCTAAATACCACTGATTTATCTTTTATTGGAACAGATGGCAAGACAATGTGACAACCATCTTGTTAAACATTCCAGACACATCTTAAGTAAAAAGTGTTTGTAATTCGCTTGCTGAATTTGGACTTCATTTTTAAGATATTTTGTGCAGTTTGGGCATTTCAACTAGTCACATCTGCGATATCTAAAACACCAGAAATCACACAAAACCCTAACAGTCATTTTGTGATCTAGATGTCTGTGCAGTCGGCCAATAAACACGTTGTGCTCACTTGTTGCATTATGGAAAGTGTGTTTTTAACATGCTCTATGCAGAGGCGTATGACTTATTGCATTTGCATTAGGCATCACACAGCCGAGCGAAAAGAGCCATGCTGCGACACCCTTCTGCACGCTTGGTGTATATAATGTACAAAATGTACACTTGAATCTGTCGATCTGGTATATGAGCTGATCTTCTTCAGTCCTGTTCTTTTCATCAGACACTCTCACACACGCACACACAAACACACACACACACACACAAACCCAAGAACACACACTCAAACACACACACGCACGCACACTCAAACACACACACACGCACAAACACATACACACACACACACACACATGCACAGCTCCAGACAGTCCGTTGACATAGGGCCCAATTAAAGGGGAGGATTAAGCCAGGGCTGGGTGACCTCTTGAGGAATCTCTCTGAGACGCTGTGTGTACACTGTCAAACCCTCTGACAGACCTTCCCTTTAAGCACTTTCACCTGCTAATTAAGAAGCAGTGTGTGTGTGTGTGTGTGTGTGTGTGTGTGTGTGTGCACGTGTGCATGTTCATTCACCGCGTATACAGGCCAGCGTACCCTTGGGTGTCAGCGATAGATTTGCAGCCTGAGAAGCCTCTGTGTAAATATTTGACTGGAGCATTGTATGGGTTTTTGGAGCTTGCTCCAGCACACGTCAGCGCACGGGCTACAGCAAACAGAGCTGCTGTGTCATTTATTAGCCTACATTAAATTATTTAATGTTTTGGTGTGTGCATCGCGCTGCTGTGTGTCGAGGCTCCTTGCTGTGTTTATGGTGTGAAGAGATTAAAATGGATAGCGGCCAGGCAGAAGCAGTGAGCTGTTGCTGGGCAAAGCTCTCAATGACTGATTAGTGCTGTGTCACTGCAGCTTTTACACAATGTAGAGGAAAGACCTGTAGTAATCACACATTTCTTTGGTACTCTTTTTATTTACTGTAGCAAACTTATAGTGGCAGGGTGGAAACTGGTGGATATTTTTAGGGAATAATAACTTTTGGGACAAAGTCAAGCCGGAGATGGGCTCTATGGGATAAACAAGGTAGATAGAAAAAGTTAAAAAAGGAAAGAAGAAGGCATTAAGATGAAATGGAGGGGAGAATGACGTGAGGACAGAGAGGAGCATCATTCTATGAACAAGCTAAATATATTGTGTAAGAAATCTGTGGGGAAAATGTCATTTTTTGCACTGGCATAGAAATCAGGCCACTTTGAAACACACACAAACTTCAGAAATTCATAGGAAAGGGTCCTGAAATTAAAACATGAATTGTTCTTCTTCTTCATAGCTGATAGCTGAGGAGCTTCAGAAGGTCAGATATTAGTCCTCAGTGTAGCCAGGAAGTGAAGCCTGGACTCTGGAGTCACATCTGAAAACATCTTTGTCTTCAACAGAGCCTCTGAAGAAAAAATGAATTCAGACCCAAGGGGATCCATATCACAATAAAAAACACACAGAGTAAAACATAAATAGAAAAAAAAAATACAAAGCCTTTCACAATGTTCAGTGTCTAACATACAGACGTGTTCGCCACTGGTTCCACAGTCTGGAAGAAAATCTGACAGAACTGCGAGAAATCTCAATCATTCCAAATCTTGCAGAGACAGAGAGCGTAGGTATATATGTAAGAAGATAACATAGGCACAGGATAATTATTGCTAATTAAAATGCTAGTTAACATTAGAACTTAAACAGCTAATTTAAGTCGAAACTGCCTGCAAGCTTCTCCTGACTATATGGTAATTTCTCTACTGTGCGACAGAAAGTCGCATGGTTATGACACAATCGTTAGCCTATTTTTACAAACTACTGCTACGGGGCTATAATGTGATACAAGGTAATGGAGCCTTTTATACATTACTGTGTTTTTTTAGAAATAAAAAAATGGACAAATAGAGTCTTTAGATGTAAAGTTATTCGCTGTCAAAGTTAATAGGAGTCAATGGAATGCTAACGGAAGGTGATGGCTTGTTAGCCTACAATCTCCCCATAGGAGGTACGCTTTCCGGATGCTCGCTTACCCCCTTGGGCGTTACTAGCGGCTAACCGCCATATAAGCACCGTTCTCCCGCAGAAGGCCAGCCCAGGCAGCGTGCTCTGAACCTTTTAAGCTTTTATTGTTTCTTGTTTGTTTGATCTGTGAAAAAGCAGAAATGTGAAAATGGCAAGCTTTACAAATTATAGAGCTTTACAGGTGTTGTTGTTGGTAGATGTGTTTTTGAACTGGATGGAACCAGACTGCTTCATGTCTTTATGCTAAGCTAAGCTAATGGTATCCTGGCTCTAGCCCTAGACATGACCTCAGTGTCAGTCTAATCATCTCACATAAGCAAATAAGCTTATTTCCCCAAATGTTGAACTATTCCTTTAACAGATATTTGGGATATCAGTGTGTCAACGCTGTGCAGTCCACATTTCAGACCCTTATCAGCTATATAATATATATATATATATATATATATATTGAATATCTTATATAGAAAAAATAAAGACCAGTTACCTTGAAAAAAGTGAAATAATGTAATTAAAAAAGGTGCAAATGTAATCTTGTGACTCACTTTGCACAGAGCATGTAGTGACTGGAAACCAGACTGGTAGAGGGACACGTACTGCATTTCACATTCTCAGCTGTAACCACAGAACCCTTTAATCTGGGTGTAGGGAGACAGTAGCCTCAGGAACAACGACTTTGACACCTGCTGTGCAACAAAAACAAGGACACATAAATGACGATCCCACAACTTTCTTCCTGCGTTGGATTTTGAGATTCTTTCTCATGTTTTGGTGGGTTTCTAGTGTGCCTCGTCTCAAGCAATGCATCACTTTCCATAATATCTTCAAATCAAGCCTAAATGACCAGTGCAAAAAAAGCCTTGACGTGTCCAGCTGACGTCCTGTGTTGACGGAGGCTTAGGAGGCTCTGCAGCGGGCTAATGCCGCCCCCTGAGCAGAGCGCCTAACTCTGACAAATGTCCGCCTGGTATGTGGGAGCTGGAGGAAGGGATGGCTTGTTGAATACAGGCTGGAGGAGATAGATAAAGATATAGATCCTGCTTCTCCGCTTCTGGGCAACGGACTGCTCTCAACTCATACCTTCGTTCATCGATAAATCAAAGTATAAAAAGAGCAGTCTGATGCTGAAAGGGCCTCCATACACACTTAAAGAAGCACACTTTGTAACTTGGTGTACACACACCTTTTAATCTTTTATAATAAGTATACAGGGTTTCCCCCAGAAAAGTTTTTAGCCCAGTGGCAAGTGGGCCCGGCTAGGGCCAGACACAGACTGATGGCAGCATTAATGTAGAGCCCAATAGTTTCTGTGATAACAGAATCATGGACAGAATTGCGAAATTGAGAAGTTCAAAAAGCTATAATACAGATTCCACAGGGCCCTAGATTATTGAGTCAGTGCAAAAGGCTAAAGACTGGAGATTTGAAAATATGACTATGTCTAAGTTTCCGAACCGAGCTGCCCCACTGTAACTGTAATTTAAAAAATAAAAAAACATCTTAAATATACATTCAAATTTTTGGCTTAGGCCTGGTGGGGGGCAACTTAGGCCTGATGGGCCACCAGGCTTGCATTACATTGGGGAAAAACCTGAGTATGTTTTGTGAATCTTACTTATATTGCATTTGATGAAAGCTTGGACTTCAAATCAGAGTTTAAACTCTCATGGTGACCAATAAGTCATATTTGTGTTGCCAAAGCATATCGATAAGGAAAACTGTAGCTAAAGGAGGCAGAAAGCAATGTTGGTTATTTTCACATGAAAGACATGAAAGAAAATCACACCATTTCTTATACCCTATCTGAGAAAATCTCTCTCTTTAGCTGCTAAATGCTCCACTATCACTGTGTCTGTCTGCTGCTCAGCAGGTAGTGCACAGTGGGTTTATACAGGGGTTCAAGTAGGATCTGAACCGTAAGATCTGGCTAACGCCACACCAAATTCCATTCTCAAATTTAACACTTTAAAGTTTCTATCCACTTTAAAGTCTCTATCCACTATACATAGTGTTGTAATATAACTAAGTACAAATACTTAGTTACTGTACTTAAGTAGAATTTACATGTATCATGTATCTTGTTTATATTATTGGAAACTTTCACTTTTACTCCACTACTTTTCCTAAATAAAATGTATACTTTTACTTATACTTTTTTGTTTTAAGGTGTGGAAACCGTGAGTTTAGAACGCCAACACAAAGAAAGAGGAAGGTGATGGACATAGACATGTGGACACATAGACTAAGGAAATACTGTATGGATATTTGCCGTTATTTTAAATAAAGGGAAAACACTGTATGAAACTGCCATTTAGATTAATTTACTTATTAATCAAAGGTGGCCCACTGGGTTTATACTTTACCCAAGGAGGTTGTGTTTTGGGCATGGTTTCTCTGTTTGTTCGTTAACGATTTGCATGAAACTTGGTGGAAGGGTGTAGGCCAAGGAAGAACCCTTTATATTTTGGCGTGGCGGGACTGTCCCACGAGATAGGGCTACGGCTTTATAGTAGCTCTGTGTGTTTTGGTCGTCTCCCTTATGCTAACGCTTGCAGCTGCAACCCGGGACGCCGCAGACAGACACTCAGCACCGATGTCCAGATGATGAGTTGTAGATGAAGATTGTTATTGACTTAAAGTAGACTCTTACTTTCTTTTTCTTTGTGTGATTAATAATCACGTTCTATTTATAGTATTAGCGTTACAAAGCGTCACCCTCCTCCTAATGCAGCATAGGCTGAACAGTGTCCTGACTGCTGACCTGCGGCTGTTTGAGGATTTAACTCCAGCTGTGCAGTAGTTGATGATCTGGAGGTCATGTTCATGATGTTATTTCAGTCGTAGCATTTGATATTTGTGCATACCTACATGACATTAAAGTATTTTCTGTATAAGCATAATAAATGCACAGCAGAGATGATGATTCTAATAGTTTTGGAAATATATCCAGACATGTTTAGTGGTTGCGGTTGCAGACTTGCATATCATAGAAGTGTGGACTGTTGCCCTTGGCCGAGATCTGCGCTCTCCAGCGGCCCTATCAGTGAAGCACAACATCAAAGTTGAGCTGGAAGAAGCTGAAATGATCCACAGCTGATGGGACTCAGAGTTATAGAGTATACAGATCCTCTGCACGAGCGACACCTCTCAAATGTACTGTTAATACAAGGAGATAGACCAGGAATATATCCAATAATCATAAGTTAAACTAGAATCTAACCAACCTTTTTATCTATGATTATTATTATTATTATTATTATTATTATTATTATTATTATTATTATATAAAGCAGTTAGATGTAGGCTAGACATGTTGTAAGAAATTAAACCTCCTGGCTGTACTGCTGCTCCACTATCAGCATCTGTCTCTGTCTGGATCTCTCTCTCCCTCCCTCTCTAATGACAGGCAGCAGGCTGATAGGCAGATATATTTACACTGGTGGCAAGGGAGGAGGAAGTCATCAGCCAAGCCCTGTCCAGCCTCCAGGCGGGGCTTAGAGAAAACCCTGGCCGGGTAGCACCTCCCCGAGCAGGGCATATCTCTGTGCTGTCCTGGCCCTGCTCACAGTTCTCAGCTAGATGGGACCAAAGCTTGATGGTCCCGCAGACCCACACTCCCACATCAGCCCCGGGGGAGAGAGAAGAGCAGAGAGCAGGAAGCTGCTGTAGTGTGCTGACTGGCTGAGAGACGCCAGAAGGAAGCCAATGTATTGATGAGGCAGGCTGAGTCACTCCATCTCCTCTCAGTCTGGCATCCAGAGGTGGCCGGGGCTCCAAGTGTGCACCGCTTCTCGAGTGTGTGTGACTTTACTTTGCATCTTTTGACCACTGGAACTGGACTGTAAGCATTATGACTCTTCTGGGCTCTGAACACTCCATATTGATACGAAGCAAGTTTAGATCAGGTAAGTCAAAAGAGGATTGACCTGAGTCTGTCTGTCCGTCAGGGGACAGTTGGTGTGCAGCTGTGTTTATTCGTGCAACCTGTTCGTCTGTCAACACTTGGTATTTACAGGCCATCCTGTGTCATTCATCTGTCTTGGGTGAGCTGTGTTGACACTCACAATGTGCTCTGCAGTGACACCAGCAAAGTGACAGGTGTGTGTTATAAACATGTGACGGTACGAGGAATGCCAGAGGGAGGCCAGCATAAGTCAGATATCCTCCCGAGCTCTGAGCCCTGTCACACTGTGATCAATTCACGGCCGGACGGTTTCTTTGATCTTCATCCTCCTCCTCATAAACGCAGGACATGTCTCTGGCGATGTCTCGGCCAGGTTAGTGCACTTGTTTCATGCCAGTGGCTAACCTGCTGCTGACGGAAGCCAGTTCTCACTGTGGCTCGGGGAGATTAGACACCGGAGAGGGGTCAGAGGTTATCTTTATATGGCTGAATTAGAAGCTTGTGTGTGTGTGTGTGTGTGTGTGTGTGTGTGTGTGTGTGTGTGTGTGTGTGTGTGTGTGTGTGTGTGTGTGTGTGTGTGCGTGTGCGTGTGCGTGTGCGTGTGTGTGTGTGTGTGTGTGTGTGTGTGTGTGTGTGTGTGTGTGTACACCTGTGTATATCAAAAGGGGAGGAAGGGTAAGGACTACAGCGCTGATTTAAACTCCACTTAACACGCAGCAGCTGCTGGGGCTTTGTATCCATTTATCACCATCACACACACACACACACACACACTCACACACTGCCTCCATCTTTAATTCCATCACTCTCCCTGTCACCCACACACTCTCTTACTGTTTGAACATAGTGTCTGTGAGGCTGAGCGTTTGTGTGTGTTGAGTTTGTGTAGTCTGAGCAACAGTGCCCCCTCCCTGAGGAGAACGTAATGGCAGCAGAGCTCAGATCAGCTCTCTGCTCTGTAAAGCTTCATACACACCATGGCCTCTGAATCGTACAAAGCGTGGCTGGAGTGCTTCAGTCCTGACTGACAGCCACTTTGCATGTGAGCTGTAATTGGTGTCCACAAATGGCATGGTAAATGACGCTTTTCCTTTGAGTTGTTTAGAGCAGAACTGGAAATGAGCCACATTGCTCCGGGGAGCAGGACAGGCTGGCTCAGGGTCTGTGTGTCTCTATCCCACATGCTCTCGCTGCTTAATGTGCCGCAGATGTGGAGATTACTGCCATAAAGGTCATCTTCCTACAAGTCTGCTTGATGTTACAGTCGGAGGGATTAAAGCTGGCTGATACAAGGTACAGCCAGCATGATTGGTCGGGGAAATTTAGGAGTGCACGAGTGAAATGTTGTGCGTAAGAGAAGTAAACTCACCGTCTGTAAATCTCTCTGAGATAACCGCTGATGACAGGGCGAGTCTCAGTTGATCTGCGTGTCCAGGATTTACAGTTTCCTTTAAGCTGCAGCAGTTGGAGTTCCAGTCAGCGCCCATGCTTCTCCTGCCCCACGCTTTAGGCCCATTATCAAAGCCATGGGAACTTCTGCTGCTTGGGTGAAGCTAAAGGGGAAGATAAAGATCTCAGTCAAGTGCTCCCTGCGGACCGCCAAATGTTTTGTGTGTGTATGAGGAGATATTAGATTTGTGTGTGTGTGTGTGTGTGTGTGTGTGTGTGTGTGTGTGTGTGTGTGTGTGTTACTGACTCGTTCTCATGCCGGTTTGATTAACAGCTGACAGCTGACATGATAGTATGACCAAGGCATCAAATATAAGTTAAATCAATACTACAAGGTGTCGAGCACATGTTGGACAGTAAGTCAGCACCAAACAGCTTGTTTACATCAGCGCAGCCGAGCCACAACCTGTTCATGTCTCACCTAAGGAGAAAGGAAAACGCACACATGTTATTGGTAGTTCAGCTGTCACTCTTTATTCAAATTAGAACAGAGATCTTCAACAGGGGGTCCGGGACCTCAGAGTTACTGCAGGGGGGCCACCAAATTATTATTAAGTTTTTGAAAGTATTTTTCAAAATTTAAAATGTCCTAACATGAATCCAATCCAATTTGTGATTTTTTTTTTATTTTATTGATGATAGACTTACTGTCCTATAGGTAAGGTAGTCACTAAGATCCACAGATACAGTTCACCAAGAGGATTCATTGTGCCACATTTATGTTTAACATCCAAACATGATTTATTAAATCATGCCAACAATTATTATTTTAATAGCTTAGGGACTGTTCGTTGTTTATTTAAGGGGCCACCGGAGGAGTTTTGGGACCTTTAGTCAAATTAGACATGACCCTCCCCTCGCCAGTAATAATTTTTCTATAACCCTCCAAAACGATTTGGAAAAAAAGAATGACCCTCCCCCAACAATTTCTCGATACCTTCTGTACTGGTTTGCGCTTGGCAAAGATATACAAATTACCATTGTTTTTTTACAGTAATGACATATGTGAGTACCTCCGCTTTCTCATCTGATGCATCACATTATGGTGTGGTGGCCATTTCAGTAGATTTACTCACTAAAATAGTTGTGTTTCACAATAAGAATGGAAACTAAATGCACACTTCCTGCATTACTTCAAATACTAAGTTACTCCTCTATTAAACTAGTATTCACATGAAATAAAACAATAAAACATTAAGACCATTCAGCAAGGCACTCTGGGTAACATTCAACACACAAACTGGTTGCTATGGACTCGTCACTAGGCTTCCTCCACTTTGCCGTTCAAACAAAGTGGAAAGTAAGTCCAAATCTACACAAAAAACGCAATCAATGAGTAAGCTGACATCAAATGTATATACATGGCATTTAGGAAACCTTTATTGCAACCTTGGCAAGATAAGATGTCCAGACTAGCAACAGTCATTTTCGTTTTCGCGTCCTGCTGCTCCCATTGTCAGCAAGAAAATTTTATTTTTTACTAAAGCAGTATATGAAATCAGATTTACATTTAGTTGTTTTGTGTTATTTAAGATATTTATAAAATATCTGGTCATGCCAGACGTAATTATTCCACTCATTTTTTAAACAATGCAATTACCCGTTTCAGCCACCAGGGGGACAGTGCTCCCCCTGCCCAACAGCAAACTCATGGGTCAGACCCATCTGGTAGCGGGGGCCGAGACTAAGAGCTACATGAAAAAAATATGCACCAAACAAGCCACTTTGAAATTTTGCTGTTTCTATGAATACAAAACTTGGGTGACTGCACTAAAAAAAATTTAATGACCCTCCCCTCAACAAAGAATAAAAAGACATGACCCTCCCCTATTTTCGGCCACCCTACACCTTATTGTAGGCCCAGTTTAATATGCAACTTCACAATATGTAGTACTGTCTCTCTTTCAGTCAAGGGGTACTTGGCTTAAAAACGTTTAAAACCCCTGAATTAGAACACAAAATAGTCAAACTGTAATTTACTGTCTGGGAATTCGTAATTCATAAGCACACCAAGCCTGGTACTCCCAGGGTCATCTGTCTGACCCACAGTGAGTGCTCTCAGTAAACTAAGCTGGTGTTGTGTGCATCCTGCTAATTGAGCCTTTTAATGGATGAAATAGCTTGTGAGACCAAAGGAATGTTACTCTACTGCTGCTGGCAGATTCTATATCCTTGATCATATTTCTGACTAAACTGATAATAAGTAACAATATGAGAGGCAAACCCTGCGCTGACAATGATTGGCACTCTGGCAACAGATAAAAAAAGCACGTACCTGTGGTATGGGTTGGCTTTTTCTTCTTCTTCAAATGCGCAGCACCCTTCTATCCCTCTGCTTACCATAAGTCACTGTCCGTGGTGCCGCTCCACAATCTGCATCTTAACGCTGGAGCGTTGGCTCTCCTGCATCTGGCTATAGCTCACGTTCACAAATCTGCATCTAACTGTCCAAGACCAGATGCCCGTTCTGTTTTAAGCAGAGGTATTAGACTAAAATAAACCTAATACTTCATTGAGAATACCTGTTTATTAGATGTTATACAGTCGTGCTCGTTCGTAACGGACACATTCTTGCTTGTGCTGAGGGAACGCTCACGTAACAAATGCAACCAGTCTCTTTAGCTAAGCTGTTGAAGTAAAAGTGTGGTTTTATTTTTAATAATGTTTCTTTCTTGTGTGTGGGGGGCTGTGAATGTGTTCGCCACAATAAATCCAAGTATCGCCACGCAGGCTTGTGTGATTATTACTTCGCCAGTGCCGAGCAGGCCAAATGAGCATTTATTTACACCATCAATCTGAAAATGTGTATATGTTGCTGTGGATTTGTATGTCCTTTGTTGTCAAGAGAGCCCAAGGTAAAACAAATGTCTTCAGTTTCAAAGTGAGACAGGCAGAGTGGGAATGCTTCAGTAATCTGGCTCTCCTCCTACTTCTATAACATGCACACTCTGCAATCAGTCCAGACTAGCGAGAGACAGCTGATTCTATGGCAGACACTTTTATTGATAACCTTTAAGTAAACACAGAGCAGCCAAGAGGTTTGGATAAAAGGAGGACTTTCAGCTGACTTAAAATGCCGCTGCCTTACCGTTGTGTTAGCTCAAAACAAAAATGGAACAAACTATGTGTTAGCATCACGTGTCAGCACGGACAGCAAAGTTGTAACAATAGAACTGAGAAGTTTTTAAAGAAACTGCTGAGCTTTTTCATACATAATTATTAATAACCTCATAGCATAGTTACATAGTTCCATGGCAGATGGACCTGGATGGGAGCTCACTATCGGAGGGGAAAAAACAGGATGTATCAGATACACGCTTTAGTCATCTTTCACCCTGCGTTTGCTCTCTGTGATGTTGCGACCAGCGGGTCACCACCACGTCACTATAAACCAAAGCAGATGTTAGATGACGGGAAGGGCCTGGTGGGACGATGTGGCACCTGAGCTCACTGAGATTCAGTGAAATTGTTAAAAAAAGTAATTATATCAAAGCCCAGAAGGTTTGAGGGAATTCAGAAAATGCTTGAATGTGATATGAACCACCTGAGGGAGAGTTAACAATTGGGAAGGACAAGCAGAAAGCGATTAGGGCCTTGCAGAAAAGGAGGAACATATCATACTGTACTGTGGGCGCGTGTGTGTGTGTGTGTGTGTGTGTGTGTGTGTGTGCGTGTGTCCAGTCCAGGATCTCAGCGAGAGACTTTCAGATAACAGCAAGGAGGAAAAACAAGAAAGCAAAAGAGCCACAGCCACGAGCAGACCAACAGACACGGAGGAGGCTCTGTGTTTATGACCCCGCACTCCCAACTACCCACACACACACACACACACACACACACACACACACCCTGCGGACCACACACTGGCGAGCAGATCTGTTTAAAAGCCAGGAGCTGTGTTTATCATTGGCTACATCCTGCTCACAGAAATATTTGTGAGCAAGCAGCGTTATTCCCCACATCATCTCTGTTCATATGGAAACATACACACATGTGCATGTAGGTGAAGTGAAATTATTCCTATGAAACAGCATTTAAAATGGGTTGAATTCTCAGTCTCTTCCTGCTTTTTGTCTGTCCCTTACCTGTCTTTCCACATCTCTTTCTCTTCTTTTACTCTACCCCTCCTGCTCCTCCTGCTCCTCCTCCTCCTCCTCCTCCACCTTCAGTCCTGCAGTTAAGACTTCAGCAGAGGAGGACACGAGAGCAGCTGGCAGACCAAGGCATCATGCCTCGTGAGTCACACACACACACACACAAACACACACACAACACACACACACACACACACTTTCACTGACAGGCTTTTAGACTGCAGTGTGAGTAAGATGGACAGAGGGACAGAGAAGGAGACACAATGGACAAGCAGGGGGACACACACCATGCATTGGTCCAGTTAGTAATAAGACATACAGGTGCAAAATAAACCCAACCAACATCACAACATGTCTTCTCACGTACCAAGCCATTGGGGAGAGTGTTGCTGTCCTTTGTCCAGGTTTTGTGCAACAAAGGGAAACAAAATGAAGATAGTCAACAGTAATCTACCTTTTCAGGAACAGTGGGAGATCCACAGAACATGACAGATTATTTAGAGTAATTGTTTTTGTAGTCGTTGCAGCAGATACCAGGCCTTTAAACCACAGTGTGTCACATGGTATTTGATTGGTTTTTAGTTTTAGAATTTGTGCCGAACATCCCATGTCGGTTAAAGTTGTAATTCTATTTTTTGGCCACTTGGTGGCAGCATAACAAGCTGTAAAAACAACACTGACATATTTTCACTTTATAAAGTTGATATGGTTAATATGCTAGCAAACAGTTGAGGGTTAACACATCCAGCAGACACGGAGCAGAGGAGGTGTGTTGGTGTCCAATATTGACTCTCCTTTCAGCTCTGTCTAAATGCTCCGCTCCGTTCCCCAGCGAGTTGCTAACTGTGTCTGTCTGTCAGGTGCTGGCCAAGAGAGGACACTCGGTCCATCAGAGTTTTTCTCTGGGAACAGCTGCCTGTTGTGTCTGGAAATATCGCAGATGAGAGCGGTGAGAGTGAACCAAAACAGTTGTAGGCCGTAAAACCATGAGCTGAAAGATGCTAAAATACTCTGAGGGGAAGTCTTTTGATATTTGTTAATATATAAATAATGAAATTCAGCTAAGAAGTACACAAATGAAGAACATATTGTTCAAGTAACGTAGTCGAGTGAGAAATCAAATACCATGTACTGTATGTGTTGACAGTTTTGGAGAGCATCATGGATGTAAAGGTTCAAAGATCCAGCCCAGTGTGGGAAATATGAGTGCTTATTGTTTTTTTTAAATTTGCCCTTTAACTGTAGGTCTCCTTGGCTCAATCAGTATTATTTTGAAAATCTTGGAACACAGTTGTGAGAAGCATCATTTCACATGAATCAGATCATTGAGTCTGACATGTTGCGTGGAAAAGATACGAGTTCTTTGTGATTAGCCATTGCTGTTGAAATGAAAACAATAAAATCAGATGCTTGTAAAAGAAAGGAAGACATGAAGAAGGATGGAGACAGATGACTCAGCAGAGGATTTCACTGATGGACTGATGAAACCAATCAGTGGAATCAACAGAAACCAAAAGGTTGTAGATGAGTTTGAGATGAGTTTGACCAAACAAAAGACTTTACACACCGGGGACTTTTTTTTCATGCGATTAATTTGCACTAGGGCTGGCCGATATGGAGAAAATGAGATATCACGATATTATTGACCAAATACCTCGATATTAATATTGCGACGATATTGTAGGATTGACAAGTGGTGCTTTAACTAAATATTTTCAAATTTACATTTTAGATAAATAATCAACAGTAATGTGGATACAATGACTAAGTGGGTAAAGGCAAATAATAGAACAGCTAGAACAGTCTGGTAGGTAAAATGACATAAGATGATATATAGGCAGACAGCGGGCAGGCAGACAGTGAGCAGGCAGACAGCGGGCAAGCAGACAGGCCGACAGGGAGCAGGCAGACAGCAAGCAGGCAGACAGCGGGAAGACAGACAGTGAGCAGGCAGAGAGGCAGACAGCGGCAGGCAGACAGTGAGCAGGCAGACAATGAGCAGGCAGAAAGTGAGCAGGCAGACAGTGAGCAGGCAGACAGTGAGCAGGCAGACAGCAAGCAGGAAGACAGGCGGACAGTGGGCAGGCAGACAGCAAGCAGGCAGACAGGCAGACAGCGAGCAGGCAGACAGGCAGACAGCGGGCAGGCAGACAGCGAGCAGGCAGACAGCGGGCAGGCAGACAGAAAGACAGAGAGCAGGCAGACAACGGACAGGCAGACGGACAGGCAGACAGCAAGCAGGCAGACAGACAGACAGCAAGCAGGCAGACTGCGGGCAGGGAGACAGCGACCAGGAAGACTGACAGCGTAGACAGCGGGCAGGCAGAGAGGTACACAGCGAGCAGGCAGACAGCGGGCAGACAGCGAGCAGGCAGACAGCGAGCAGGCAGACAGCGAGCTGAGTGACCGCTGAGGAATGCTCTCTGTTGGAGGAGGCTCTCTGCCTCAGAGAAACAGATTTACAGAGACACCACCTGTTTACAGCACAGCACCGCAAACACAACGATATGAAGCATGGGACAGACACTGACTCTGTCTGTCTGTTCCCATCAGGCACTGTGACTCTCTCTGTCCCATCAGACACAGTGAGGACATGGGACAGACACTGACTCTGTCTGTCTGTCCCATCAGACACTGTGACTCTCTCTGTCCCATCAGACACAGTGAGGACATGGGACAGACACTGTGACTCTGTCTGTCTGTTCCCATCAGGCACTGTGACTCTGTCTGTCCCATCAGACACAGTGAGGACATGGGACACACATTGTTGCTACGGGCCTGTACTCATTTTCTTTTGCTCATCGTAGCACTGTAATGTTCCAGCACACTTCATGCCACCATGGGGCACACGGAGATGATACGTTTGCTTAGCATGAGCCGTTTCACAGCAGACAGCCAAACTAAGACAGCATAAACTACCATGGTATCCATCCCTCGTACTTTACAGCAGCACTGTGTTGTCTGGGCGGACAGCAGCAGTGAGCAATGCCAGGCTGAAGTTTTTTGGGTTACTCAGGAACAACAGCGGACTGCAGGCCAGGGATTTGTTGAATGATATCTCTGGCACCGTTTGCCATCTCGCAGAGGCTCCAGCCTCTAGATAAAGGGCTGGTAAGTGTGCGGGGGAACAGAATCCAGAGGCCCGGTGAGGCCCTATCAGCTGCTGGGAGTCTGTCACAGATAAGGCAGCACGGCGAAACTCAATTGGCCAGCGGGGCTGCAAGCGCTTTTTAAAAAAGAAATTTCAATTGGCTGTTTATCTCTTGATTGCACATGGATGGGGGTGGCTTAGGCTTGTATTTGTTAGTACACACTTTCTCACATCACACACTGGATGTCTTATCACTCTCTGAAGCTGCAGCGTCATTTGTCCTCCCAGCAAAATAAGACAGACCTCAGGAGTGGCAGCATTTTCCTCTCTGCTGCTGTCCATGAGCTCCTTCCTGCTGGGGAGATGGACACGGCGCAGGGTCTGTGTATATATTACCCAGGGAACATCTGGTGTTTATTAGGCTGCTGGAGAATCCACCCAGCCTCTCAGCCTGCATAGGAGCCCACTGTCTGACACACACACACACATACACACACACACAATCTAATATTTCCTCATAAAGATAATAGGGCTGTATCTGCAGGTTTACGGGGCTTCTTCCTGCATTAAAACACACATTTCCATTTGCCGAGCAGCAGTGCTTTAATCCTGCTTAATGCTCCTCTTAGTGTCTTGTTTACATCTGACTGATACGCTCAGCATGTATATGTATGGCAATAGGTTTAAAGTGCGCCGTATGTTTTCATACTGCTGCAGAATGTTTAAAAGTCTGCGCTTCAGACTCCCCGGATCCTGTTACATGATGTTGGACGGCAGTTTGGTTAAACAGTTTGAACGCACTCTGTGCTCTGTGATGTCACCCAGGCAAGAGAGTGATAGACAGCAGGCCGCTGACTTCTAAACAGATGATGATGTCATCTCGCCAATATGACCACGGACCATCAGATGGTCCTTCCACCCTGGCGTATTGGATCACCTGAAATCCATCCATCCATCCCTCCCATAGACAGTATATAATGGACCAACAGATCCTGTTGCTCTGGACGGCGACCAGTGAAGGATATTAGAAGCACTTTTCCGTTACTGTGCAGCCTCCAACTGAGAGAGACGACGTAAATGTGACGTGAGCAACGTGTCTGAAAGTTGGAAGTTTTCTGGTAGCTGTGCCAAGAGAAATCTCAATCATTCCCAATCTTGCAGAGACGGAGAGCGTAGGTATATGTAAGGAGATAACATGGGCACAGGCTAATTATTGCTAACTAAAATGCTAGTTAACATTAGTAATTAAACTTAAACAGCTAATGTAAGTCAAAACTGCCTGCGAGCTTCTCCTGTACTATACGGTAATTCCTCTATTGTGCGACTGTAAGCCTATTTTTACAAAAACGTCTGCTACGGGGCCATAACTTGAGGTGCAAGGTAATGGAGCTTTTTACACATTGTTGTGTTTCTTTAGAAATAAACAACAAATAAAATCTTTAAACACTTCAGATGTAAAGTTATTCGCTGTCAAAGTGACATCAAAATGAATGGCAGTCAACGGGATGCTAATGTCGGGTGATAGTTTGGTAGCATCAAAATGGCGCCATAGGACCTACGGTTTGTTGACAGACGCTTACCCCCTTGATCCCTCCTCATCATTCCCTTGAAGCCCTGGCCTCACTTCCCTAAGCTACAGTTGACCTGTGGTACTTTAAGAGCACATGCAGTTTACAACTTCACTATCCTGCTATTTTTCTTTTTGCTTCTGGGAATATTATATATAATATTATATAAAATATTATTCTGCCTTTCTACCATTCTAAAATCTCTTTCTGTCTTCCTCCATTCTTATATCAACCTTCATTTACACGTTTCAGGGTTTCCGCGGGCTCTTAAAAAGTCTAAAAAAAAAGTCTAAATTTTTAAATAAAAATTAAATTCTAGGCCGTAAAAAGTCTTAAAAAAAAAAAGAAGGTCTGAAGTATTGTGTTTTAGGTCTTAACCCCTTAACGCCGACTGTCGCTAATTTGCATCAAACCACTGCCATTCCGACTGCAGGCGAGATAGCGTGTTTATTCCCCCAATGCCAGTTTGTTTACATTCGATACATACCTAGGAACCTTTTGCACGCACTGGTTTCTCGTAGGACCGGTCGGAGTGGAAACTATATCCAGTTCACGGAAATGAAATTAACCCTAACCCTAACCCTAACCCCTAACCCTAAAAAGACTACTGTCAATGTTAAGGAGTAGGAGAGTGTTTTCTTTCTTGCTGTTGTCAAGATTTATTTAATTGTCAATTACTTTGTGACATGAATAAAATCTACATATCTGAGATGGGAAAATGTGTGTTATTAATTTTACCATTTTGTAAAGAATTTTACCATGAATGCTAATTTGCATCATACCTAAATGTATATTTATTCTATATGCTATAGACAAATGAACAATCTCAACTTAATTTAGCATCAGCTTGGAGCCAGAAACACACATAATAATTTTTTTTATATAATTGTGAATAAATTCAGGTGTCACAGGGTTAATTTGTTGTATTATGACTACAAATAAGACCAGCATGCCAGCCAATCTAGACACCAGTCCTATAATGCCAATGAGGAAATCAGGGAACTGTTTCAGACAATGTTTCCTGACTCTAACATCTGACGTTGTTTTTGATGGCCTGATATAAGTCTTACATTTCATTGATAATGGTCTTAAGAAGGTCTTAAATTTGACTTGGTGAAACCTGCAGAAACCCTGCGTTCACTTCATTCTTTATTTTCATTTGATTTCAACTTTTGATTTCATTTTTTCATTCTTACTTAGTTTCTGTCTTTCTGAATTAAATGTACATTTTCTCCTTGTCAATCTGTCTATCTGTCTGTCTGTCTTCCTGATTACTGTACGTAGCTCATTTTCTGTATTGCAAACAAATTCACACTCACAAGTCATTTTGAATTTTGATGCTGTCCTATCCTCTTGTCATCTTTCAACCCGTTATTTCTTTCTTTTTCTTTCTTGATTTTCATCATAGGTCTATATTTTTTTTCCCCATACAATTATTCCTCCTTCCTTCTGTATTTCATACCCTACCCATCCTAATTTTTATGTTGGAATTATTTAAGTTTTTTATGAAACATTACATTTGAAATCCACTCCTACAAATGCAATCATCATTGAATTTGGTCCAGAGATTTGGAAGATCTCTGGACCATGTCGGAAAAAATTACTTTACTGTGTCATAATTTACTCCAATGTTGTGTGCAGAGCTTATATTACAAAACAAATCATATTTCCTGAAGGCTTTGTGCTATTGCAACCACATTTGGTGGATATGTGTAGATATATCATCTGGGTGGCCATGACACATTTGGTGACATTTGGCTGATAGGTGGCGTTGTAGCTGCATCATCTCACTATGTGTGTGTGTGTGTGTGTGTGTGTGTGTGTGTGTGTGTGTGTGTGTGTGTGTGTGTGTGTGTGTGTGTGTGCGCACTGCATTATTATCTCATAAATCACAATCTGTATGCAGCTTCGATGTTGAAATGTTACTGCTTTACTAACAAGCACAGCTTCTTTGTCGTTTAAAGGTTATGTTCACAAAATCTAAGTAAATCTATCGGGTGCCTATTTGAAAGTTGAATTACAGTTTGAGTGTGGAAAAGTGAAATATTGAATCTGTTATCATTTATTCAAACTGTAAATTCTCCGTATATAATTGTCAGTGTGTATTGCAGCAGCTACCTCTTAACGTGGGCTTGTCTGTAAGCGAGGCAGCGGAGACGGCCGGGTGAAGGGAACACGACCACACAGGCCAACTTTACTCGATGCTGGGACAAAAAGCAGGCAGGGCTAGGAGCATGAGCTGCAGCTAGCTCAGCATAACAACAGCAGTCCACAAGTTGAAAATTACAGCACACTTTTTAAGTTTAGGTCCTAAAAACATAGTGGGACCACAGCCATGTTGTATTTTAAGATAAGGCTTCAGGATTTGTTTTTGGATTCATTTGAATTACAGTAATGACATTTTTTTTTTTTATTAGTAACCACCCTAAAAGTATTAGAAATAAAAAAGTACTCATGCCACAGAGTGGTCAGTGTTATGTTATATACAGGTTTTTTTTTATTGCTAAACGACAGTGAGCACAACTGGAGTCACGTGTAAAACTCTAACTACAGTCTGCACAGCAGCAGTTCATGTGGACCAAACTCTAGTTCGTTTTTCATTGCTTGAACACAGTTTTCAAAACTCTACACACGTATCCCATGACTTTAACCACAACGTGCACAACAGTGTGGATCTACAGCACTTTGTTCAAATGCTGCTGTCAAAACTGTTAACCATACATTCAAAACAGAATAGATTTCAGTCTGGTGCATTTTAAACACTGTTGATTGGAATTTTAGCTGAAAGCCTATGCAGGTGTCTTGTTTTAGACTAGTTAGTGAACATATACAGATTTATACAGAGAAAGCTCAGAAAGCCTTTTTTTGTATACAAACACCAAATAAGAATGAAACAATTCTACACTGTACTGTTTGAGAGAAACAGGTAAAAGAGCAAAGATACCAAAAAGTGAAAAACACTATATCTTTATAATAGTAAAACTGCGTTCTTCCTGTTTTTCAGAAAGTAATGGAGGTGAAAGCAATGGAAACACCACATTAATTAGTATTTAGAGATGATGCAGACATCCAATGTGATGAAGAAAACTTGCCACATGATGCTGGAGAGAGGCAGGATTAGTCACACTATTCTTTGTTACTGTTATGTACCTTTAGTTTTTTTCCCCAATAATTTCATAAATTACTAGAGACAAAATACTATATTGAAGCAAACTGCTGATTTTCATTCCTTCTTGTTTACCTTACGTAAAAATTGGTATATTATAAAATCTATATCTTTTTCTTTAAGAAACTATTGAGTAGTGTGAAGTCACTGAAATTGTTCAAACGATGAATAAAGATGAGAAAGTTTGTAATTTCTGTATTGGTGTTTGATGCTAGTGTTTTTACTCTCAGTGTGTTCTGAGTGACAGTGTGTGTTATCTCAGTGAGGATTGTGCACAGTGTTTGGCTGCACTGAGCCTGTTTTTAGACGTGTGTTAAGAGTTGTGTTGCTTGGAATGAGTTTTTCAGGTGATGTGAACTGTTTAGCTCAGGTGACTGTTGGTAATACAGACCGTAGTTTGACTTTTGCACGTGTTGCTTCAGTTTTGCCCACTGTCGTTTAGCAATCGAAAAAAACTGTAAATTATTGAAACTGTAAAGATTAAATTTTTGTATTTTCTGCATTGGTGTTTTAGTGTTTTTACTCTCAGTGTGTTCTGAGTGACAGTGTGTGTTATCTTAGTGAGGATTGTTCTGATTGTTAGGCTTCACTGAGCCTGTTTTGAGATGTTTGTTAAGCATTGTGTTGCAGGTGATTTGAACTGTTTAGCTCAGGTGACTGTTGGTAATGCAGACTGTAGTTAGAGTTTTGCACCTGTGGCTTCAGTTGTGCTCAGTGTCGTTTAGCAAACGGAAAGAAAACTGTAATATTAGCGGATTATGATCATT
The DNA here is from genome assembly GCF_004354835.1 of Perca flavescens. Classification (NCBI taxonomy): domain Eukaryota; kingdom Metazoa; phylum Chordata; class Actinopteri; order Perciformes; family Percidae; genus Perca; species Perca flavescens. Next base: position 25,713,299 of record NC_041351.1, on the reverse strand, counting down.
GATGCATTCATGTGTAAGCATCTGGTTGAAGTGGTCATCATTTGAACCATTTGAACTACTTAAATTGTTTGGCAGTTGACTTGACTGTATACCAAAGTGTTATATTTGATATGGTTAGAATATGTTTTATAATTTAATGTAACCACAGCTGTCAGGTAAATGTTGTGGCTCAAAATTAACTCGCGTTTAAGACGTTAAACAATCAAAAGAAAAGTATCTGGAGGTTTGCAGCTTGTGTGTGTGTGTGTGTGTGTGTGTGTGTGTGTGTGTGTGTGTGTGTGTGTGTGTGTGTGTGTGTGTGTGTGTGTGTGTGTGTGTGTGTGTGTGAGATCAATGATTTTAACTATTCATTTACTTATGAACCCTTAGCAACAGCTGACTTGTTAGACCTCCTCACCTTAACATTCTACTGGACTCTTCAGGACCGGTTTCCTGTTGTTCCTCCTTAATGTGATCCGCATTTCTTGGCAGGGAAAAGTATTTATTTGTATTTCTTGCACAGAGAATGTTATTAACATTTTTAGAAGATGGTGCGTATTTCAGAAAATGTCCTTATCCAGTGTGGATCTGCAAATGCTGTTATGGTGGCGCTGAAGGGACTCTTTTTTTTTTTTTTTTTTTTAAGAGGTGCTTTGGCATCTTTACAAATGTATATTGTTACCTGGAGTGTTCTGTTGGATTAAAACGTGTTCTTGGCAGTGTGACTGTGGTGTTTTAGAAGTTTTATGTTTGCCCCCTTGAGCTTCCAGTAAACATGTTATGTAAAGGACAGGGCAGCCTGCAGTCAGCTGGTTTACACTACCTCTGCAGGCCCTTTATTGAGATGAACAGCAGCTGTATTCGAGTCCAGCCTTTTTTGTGTGTGTGTGTGTGTGTGTGTGTGTGTGTGTGTGTTTGTTTGAGTGCATACTTGTGTGGGTGTACCTGTGTGTATGTTTGTACCTCCTCCCTGCTTTTGTCTCTGCTTTAACTGGCCTGTGTGGCTACACTCTGCCACCTACAGAGCTCTGTGACAGGACCAGGCTGTTGCGCTCCCCTCGCCTGCAGCATTAACCCCGCACCTTAAAGCTCTGCATCCCCTCACACAACACTCCCAAACATTCTTTCAACCTCTGTCCAGTCATTGTGGAAACTATGTGACCCGCCGTAACTTCTGAACAGCCACTTGAGAAGCGGAAGTGTACACAGTTCGCTGATTTCCTGCAATTCTGTCATCTCAATCTCCCAGTGACATGAGATTGACTTAAATACTCATGGAAGCAGCATGTAGCCAAGAGGACACGGAGCAGACTCACACGAGCCATCCACAGTGTGTGTGTGTGTGTGTGTGTGTGTGGTTGTGTGTGGTGTGTGTTTGGTGTGTGTTTGTGTGGTGTAAGGAAACTGAGTTGCACAAAATGGGCCAGATGCTGTGACTGAACCCAAGGTCTGTTCCTGCTGTCACATGTTGGGCTACAGAGAAGAGAGAATCTTGTACCTCTGCACGCATGCACACGCAAACACACACATACACACACACACACATACACACCTCCGCTGGCACTCTTATCTCATCCAATCAAAGCTGTGTTGACTATCAGGCCAGCCAATCAGGAGCGTGGTGGATGTAAAGTGGTGGTGTCAGTCTCACACACACACACACACACACACACATACAGCGTAACACCTCCAGGCTGAGTGTGGTACCAGGTGTCAGTGACAGACCAGCAGTGTGTAATCTGCTCCTGTTCATCACAGCCTACTCTCTGTATTTTAGTTTGAATTCACATGATTAAGCACACATTGATTTGGTAAGATGCACCATATAAGCACAGTATAAACATATATCATACAATCTGAGATTTTAAAGCCCTGAAAACTTCAAAATCAAAAAGGTATTTCACTAAAACATCAAATATCCATGATTTAATAAGCAACAATCAAAGTTAAAGTTTATAAATGTGATCCTTAGTTTATTTAAGTAAGGGTTAATGCCAGACAAGGTGTCCATTGACAGGTATTAATGGACGACGGCGAGACGTGAACCGTCCGATGAAGTTCATTACGGTAATACCCGACAATACACACCTCGAAGGGCATTAACCCGCTTATACCATGGTCACTTGCCAAATAACATGTTTTTAAAACATTAGTTTGTATTTTAATTCAAAACAATAACTCAGTTTCCCTAGTTACGCCTGAGGGTTTGACTAATACCTAGAATAATCATTCCCATCCCATAAGGTGCTTATGCAATGCAAACGTTGTTCACTCCTTCAGGAAATAGGAAGGACCTTAGATATGACTTGCCACCCTTAGCAACCAGAGATGTTTATAGTCCGCTCAGCTGTAGCTCAGCTCAGCTCCGAGCCATAAAGCTAACACTTTGCTAGCAAGATTCAAAGTCAATAACATTGTGTACATTGGCAATCAGTAACAATTATTTGACAGTATGTTTAACATCATCGTCATTGTCCCCAAAACAGTATAAAGTTTTTTACGAACAATTTGATCCACGATGTGTAACGTTACTGTCAGCCGCAGCCTGAACTAGCGACCTGAACAGTGAACGGGATGTGAGATAACGTTATTCGCTGTGAAACAAAGTCAGGCAGTGCAACATACTTCCTGCAGCTTGTGTGTTAGCGCCATCCTGTGGTGTTCAGGGGACGAGGCACTGAAGCACAACTCAGTGTTGGAACTCACACATTCACATTTCTTTTTTTTTTTTATGTAGCACATTTAGAACGGTAAACAGTCAGTTTCACCGGAACTCCTTTAGTGGTTTAGGTGTCCTATAACACTGTTTTATGGACACTCTGCATCAGAATCGAGTATTCACCCAGACCATGGTATAAGACATACTATACTGTGACTTTTTTGATATACTATACTATATATATACTATACTATACTATAACTTTTTTTTGACATAATACACAATGACTTTTTATCACTTTTTTCGACATGTTACGTATACTATGACTTCTTTTACATATTACAGTATACAATTTTTTTTTCAACGTATTATACTATGACTTTTTTCAATGTACTTTATTTGATGGCATGGAAGCTCACTGGTTAGCACTGCTCCCACCCAGGGGCGTCGGACTGGGGGGAAAAACGGGACTGAGTATCCAGGGCCCTCATGTGAGGAGGTCCCAAAAAGATGCTAGAATGAATAGCTGTGGATGCGGGGAGGGGCCCATAGAAAATGTCCTTTCTACAGGGCCCAGAATTTTGTGCTACGCCCCTGGCTCCACCAGCATATATACCCTGCAGACTCTGACCCTTGGTTCAATCCCCATTCAGGCTGGGGATTTTGCATGTTCTTTCAGAATTTCTTTGCTATTCTATAATATGACTTTTTTCGACATAATATACTATGACTTTTTTCTTTCTAAGATTTTTTTTGGGCATTTCAGGCCTTTATTTGATAGGACAGCTTAGACATGAAAGGGGAGAGAGGGGGGGAATGACATGCAGAAAGGGCCGCAGTTCGGAATTAAACCGGCAGCCGTTGCGGCAATTGGGCGCACGCCAGGTGAGCTTCTTTTTTTATAATTTTTTCGATATTCTATACTATGACTTTTTTCGATATTCTATACTATGACTTTTTTCGTTAAACTATACTATCACTTTTTTGACATACTATATAACAAATTTTGTCAACATACAATACTGTGACTTTTTATCACTTTTTTCAACATACTATACCATAACTTTTTAATGGCTTTTTTTTTAAATGCTGTGCTATTACTGTTTTCAACCATATTATTTGGTTGCAGTGGTGAGCAATGCTGCAGATAAGTATACTATAAGTATAAGTATAAGTATACTATATTTGTATAAGTATACTATACTGCAGATAAGTATACTATATATCCATCCATCCATCCATCTTCGTCCGCTTATCCGGTGTCGGGTCGCGGGGTGGAGCAGCTCCAGCAGGGGACCCCAAACTTCCCTTTCCCGAGCAACATTAACCAGCTCCGACTGGGGGATCCCGAGGCGTTCCCAGGCAAGGTTGGAGATATAATCCCTCCACCTAGTCCTGGGTCTTCCCCGAGGCCTCCTCCCAGCTGGACGTGCCTGGAACACCTCCCTAGGGAGGCGCCCAGGGGGCATCCTTACCAGATGCCCGAACCACCTCAACTGGCTCCTTTCGACGCAAAGGAGCAGCGGCTCTACTCCGAGCTCCTCACGGATGACTGAGCTTCTCACCCTATCTCTAAGGAAGACGCCAGCCACCCTCCTGAGGAAACCCATTTCGGCCGCTTGTACCCTGGATCTCGTTCTTTCGGTCATGACCCAGCCTTCATGACCATAAGTGAGGGTAGGAACGAAAACTGACCGGTAGATCGAGAGCTTTGCCTTCTGGCTCAGCTCTCTTTTTGTCACAACGGTGTGATAGATTGAATGTAATACCGCACCCGCTGCGCCAATTCTCCGACCAATCTCCCGCTCCATTGTCCCCTCACTCGCGAAAAAAACCCCAAGGTACTTGAACTCCTTCACTTGGGGTAAGGACTCATTCCCTACCTGGAGAAGGCATTCCATTGGTTTCCTGCTGAGAACCATGGCCTCCGATGTAGAGGTGCTGATCCTCATCCCAACCGCTTCACACTCGGTTGCGAACCGATCCAGTGAGTGCTGAAGGTCACAGGCCGATGATGCCATCTGGACCACATCATCTGCAAAGAGCAGCGATGAGATCCCCAGCCCACCAAACTGCAACCCCTCCCCACCCCGACTACGCCTCGATATCCTGTCCATAAATATTACAAACAGGATTGGTGACAAAGCGCAGCCCTGGCGGAGGCCAACCCTCACCTGAAACGAGTCCGACTTACTGCCGAGAACCCGGACACAGCTCTCACTTTGGTCATACAGAGTTTGGATGGCCCTGAGTAGAGACCCCCTCACCCCATACTCCCGCAGCACCTCCCACAGTATCTCCGGGGACCGGTCATACGCCTTCTCCAAATCCACAAAACACATGTAGACCGGTTGGGCATACTCCCAGGCTCCCTCCAGGATCCTTGCGAGAGTGAAGAGCTGGTCCGTTGTTCCACGACCAGGACGGAATCCGCACTGTTCCTCCTCAACCCGAGGTTCGACTATTGGCCGAACCCTCCTTTCCAGCACCTTGGAGTAGACTTTACCAGGGAGGCTGAGAAGTGTGATACCCCTGTAATTGGCACACACCCTCTGGTCCCCCTTTTTAAAAAGGGGAACCACCACCCCAGTCTGCCACTCCTTTGGCACCGTCCCGGACTTCCACGCAATGTTGAAGAGGCGTGTCAACCAGGACAGCCCCTCCACACCCAGAGCCTTGAGCATTTCTGGACGGATCTCATCAATCCCCGGGGCTTTGCCACTGTGGAGTTGTTTGACTACATCAGTGACTTCCGCCTGGGAAATCAACGACAATCCCCCGTCATCCTCCAGCTCTGCCTCTAACATAGAGGGCGTATTAGTCGGATTCAGGAGTTCCTCAAAGTGCTCCTTCCACCGCCCTATTACCTCCTCAGTTGAGGTCAACAGTGTCCCATCCTTACTGTACAAAGCTTGGATGGTTCCCCTTCCCCCCTCCTGAGGTGGCGAACAGTTTTCCAGAAGCACTTTGGTGCCGACCGAAAGTCCTTCTCCATGTCTTCTCCAAACTTCTCCGACCGAAGGGCTGCAGCCTCTGCCGTGAAAGAGGCAAAGCAGCGGTGCTTTGCCTCTTTCACGGCAGAGGCTGCAGCCCTTCGGGCCCTTCGGTACCCTGCAACTGCCTCCGAGTCCTCCGGGATAACATATCCGGAAAGACTCCTTCTTCAGTCGGACGGCTTCCCTGACCACCAGTGTCCACCACGGTGTTCGTGGGTTACCGCCCCTTGAGGCACCTAAGACCCTAAGACCACAGCTCCTCGCCGCAGCTTCAGCAATGGAAACTTTGAACATTGTCCACTCGTGTTCAATGCCCCCAGCCTCCACAGGGATGCACGAAAAGCTCCGCCGGAGGTGTGAGTTGAAAGTCTGTCGGACAGGGGCCTCCTCCAGACGTTCCCAATTTACCCCACTACTACACGTTTGGGCTTACCAGGTCTGTCCAGAGTCTTCCCCCACCCCCTGACCCAACTCACCACCAGATGGTGATCGGTTGACAGCTCCGCCCGAGTGTCCAAAACATACGGCCTCAGATCAGATGAAACGATTATGAAATCGATCATTGACCTTCGGCCTAGGGTGCTCTGGTACCAGGTACACTTATGAGCATCCCTATGTTCGAACATGGTGTTCGTTATAGACAATCCATGACTAGCACAGAAGTCCAACAACAAACAACACTCTGGTTTAGATCAGGGAGGCCGTTCCTCCCAATCACGCCTCTCCAGGTGTCTCCATCATTGCCCACGTGTGCGTTGAAGTCCCCCAGCAGAACAATGGAGTCCCCCACTGGCGCCCCATGCAGGACTCCACTCAAGGTCTCCAAGAAGGCCGAATACTCCGAACTCCTGTTTGGTGCATATGCACAAACAACAGTCAGAGTTTTCCCCCACAACCCGCAGGCGTGGGAGGCGACCCTCTCGTCCACCGGGGTAAACTCCAACCTAGCGGCGCTCAGCCGGGGGCTTGTGAGTATCCCCACACCCGCCCGGCGCCTCACACCCTGGGCAACTCCGGAGAAGAAAAGAGTCCAACTCCTATCCAGGAGTACGGTTCCAGAACCGAGACTGTGCGTAGAGGTAAGCCCCACCAGATCTAACGGTAGCGCTCCACCTCCCGCACCAGTTCGGCTCCCTCCCCCACAGAGAGGTGACGTTCCACGTCCCCAGAGCCAGCGTCTGCTGCCCGGGTCTGGTCCGTCGAGGCCCCTGACCTTCACTGCCACCCATTTGGCAGCGCACCCGACCCCAGCGGTTCCTCCCACAGGTGAGAGATGGGAGCCACGTAGCTTGTTCGGGCTGTGCCCGGCCGGGCTCCGTGGCAAACCCGGCCACCAGGCGCTCGCCGACGAAGCCCGGGAGTCCCGGGCTTCCTCCGGGCAGGGTCACTCCATCTCTACCTCGATCACTCATAGGGTTTTTGAACCATTCTTTGTCTGGCCCCTCACCTGAGACCACTTTGCCTTGGGAGACCCTACCAGGAGCACAAAGCTCCAGACAACACAGCCCTCAGGTTCACAGAGACACACAAACCTCTCCACCACGATAAGGTGATGGTTCACGGAGAGGTATACTATATATATATATATATATATATATATATATATATATATATATATATATATATATATATATATATATATATATATATATATAATATATATATATATATGGGGTATGTCTGCAGTGGGAACCTTGGTTCGATCCCCAGTCCTTTTTTATCACTTTGACAAACTATACTATGACTTTTTTCAACACGCTATACTATGACTTTTTATCACTTTTTTCGACATACTATACTGTGGCTATTTTCGAAATACTAAACCATGACTTTTTAATGGCTTTTTTCGACATACTGTGCTATTACTGTTTTCAACCAAATTATTTGGTTGCACGGTGGATCAGTGGTCAGCACTGCTGCAAATCGACACTGCTGTGTGAGCCTTGGTTGAATCCCCAGTCTGGCATAAGCCTTTTTGTGTGTAGTTTGCATGTTCGATGTTCACATGGGTGAAAATCAAGACCAAAGAAATCAGTCCCTTCACAGACCATATCAATTCAGTGGACAACCACATGAAGTTCACAAAAGAGGAGCTGAGGGAAGATAAACTCCCCTTCCTGGATTGTGGGATAAGTTTGCGGGAAGGTGGAGAGCTCCAGGTGGAAGTTTATCGGAAGCCAACCCACACTGACCAGTACCTAATGTTTGACTCTCACCACCCTCTAGAGCATAAACTGGGAGTTATCCGCACATTGCAACATCGGGCGGAGACTGTGCCTACAAATTGGGAAGCCAGGGATAACAAACAAAAACATGTAAAACACGCATTAAAACAGTGTCACTATCCTGAGTGGGCGTTTGTTAAAACACACAAGAACCCCCGAAAAGTTTCTAAACCTCAGGACAAGACTCAGCAGTCTATACTCATCTACAAAAAGACAGTTTTCAAGATCAAGATAGAGAGGATAGGTGGTTTGAAGGAGGCGTCAAAGAGGCCATATTTGTTAAAGTGGAGCGACCCTCTTTAAATAGGGGAGGTGGGTTGAGACATCATTTGTCTTCAGCCTACAACATGGTTCTGAAAACCATTCCCAGGCGCTTCACAGATACACCATCCTGCTCCACCTCTTAAGCAGGGGGAGGGGCATCATCTGAAGCTGCTGGGACACCATCTTCTCTGGCAAAGACAAATGGACTACATCTTAGCAGTCATGTGACTTCATGCCATGAGATTATGTGACTGCCTTGTGTATTAAGGCCAGAGTTACTTCCTGCGCACACTAAACAACTGATGAAGGTGTTTGGATAAACACTGAAACGTCTTGTATTTTATATTTTTTAATCCAGTGTTTTTAAATTAAAGCTTTGTTGAAACATACTATATTATGACTTTTTTCAGATTTTTTTCAACATACTATACATTTACTTTTTTGTTACTTTTTTGACATACTATAGTGTGACATGATAGCTCAGTATGATGAATACCTGGTGTTCTGCCTGATGGTTGTAGGTTGTGGGTTCAAACCCGGTGAGGAACATTGAATTTTAATGTTTAAAACCCAAAATGAAGAAGTCAAATATGCTCGAAACAATGGTCAGAGTGTACGATAAGATGACTCACTGTGATATAATGCTGCTTGGAAGACCCCATTGGTCATGAGTTCCAACCTGATTAGGATCTGTTTCTTTTGAGGTTTTAAACCCAAAATGAAGAAGTCAAATACGCCAAACTAACACCTCAGAGTGTAATTTCGTTGCTGGCACGGTAGGTTGGTTCTAGACACATAAGGTATCTGCGTAGCTTGCTAGCAGAGCAAAATTAGGTAAATACAGGAACATCATCACAGAAAGAAAAATTAGAACATGTATTTTTTATTTATTTTTCAGGAATACAAAACATTTTATTTATTTTTTTATTAATGACATTTTTTGGGATGGGAACAATCTATTTATGTGCATTTTATGGCATATACAGACTTTTTATCATACTATACTACGACTATTTTATGACTTTTTTGACATACTATACTGTGACTTTTTTATGACTTTTTTCAACATACTATACTATAACTTTTTATCACCTTTTTCAACATGCTATAAGACAAACTACACTTTTTTCTTCATAATAAACTATGACTACTACTAGAGGTAAGCCCCACCAGATCTAATTGGTAGCGTTCCACCTTCCGCACAAGTTCTGGCTCCTTCCCCCACTTACCCCTTTTCCACCAAGGCAGAGCTGGTGCTGGTTCGGAGCCAGATCCTAGTTTCAAATCGGTTCTTTGTTTATCGACCACCAAAGCACCAGCTCCAAACCAGTAAAAGTGGTTCTTAAGTAGCACCAAATCATTGCTGGGCCAGAAGTATGAACCGCTTACATCAGTGGCTGGAGGGCGGGGTTACCGTGACCAATAAGACGAACAGAAACTTGTGACCACCATTTTTGAATTAGCAGATAAACACAATGGACGCGATTAAACAACAGCTGTGGTCAGAGGAGGAAACAAGCTGCTTTCTTGCACTATAAAGGCGAGCCGCGCGAACACGTTGGATCCGCCGAGTTCGGACGCCGACGTAGGTCCGCAAAGCCATAAACATCAATAGCAAAGCAACGTCTGCCATTGTTGATGGTGTGTTTGTGTTTGTCGCCGCAGTGCTAACGTTGCTGGGAAAGATGAGACGTATACAGTGACGTAAGACCTGGCCCTGTGCCGGCTCTTTAGCCTGTGGAAAAGCAAACCGGTTCTTTGGAGGCTCGTCAGTCGAACCAACTCCGAACCGGCACTAGATCTAGCTCTAAACCAGCACCTGGTTCTTGTTGGTGGAAAAGGGGTAACAGAGAAGTGACATTCCACGTCCTCCGAGCCAGCCTCTGCTGCCCAGGTCTGGTCCGTCGAGGCCCCTGACCTTCACTGCCACCCGTGTGGCAGCGCACCCAACCCCAGCAGTTCCTCCCACAGGTGGTGGGCCCATGGGATGGAGAGGGAGGTGCCACGTTGCTTCTTCGGGCTGTGCCCGGACGGGAGCACCAAGCTCCAGACAACACAGCCATCAGGTTCATAGGGAAACACAAACCTCTCCACCACGATTAGGTGATGGTTCCCAGAGAGGCAAAAAAGTGAAGGAGTTCAAATACCTTGGGGTCTTGTTCGCGAGTGAATGGAGCAGGAAAATTGGCCGGAGAATCGGCGCAGCTGGGGCAGTATTGCATTAAATTAATCGCACCGTTGTGACAAAAAGAGAGCAGAGCCAGAAGGCAAAGCTCTCGATCTACCGGTCAATTTTCGTTCCTACCCTCACCTATGGTCTTGAAGGCTGGGTCATGACCGAAAGAACGAGATCCAGGGTACAAGCGGCCGAAATGGGTTTCCTCAGGAGGGTGGCTGGCGTCTCCCTTAGAGATAGGGTGAGAAGCTCAGTCATCCGTGAGGAGCTCGGAGTAGAGCCGCTGCTCCTTCAAAAGGAGCCAGTTGAGGTGGTTCGGGCATCTGGTAAGGATGCCCGAACTATTATGACTACTATGACTTTTTTGTCACTTAGTCAACATACTGCTGAATGAGCATTCACACAATAACACAAGATTACAAAAATATATTATGTGTATTTTTGTATTTATAATAACAACAATAATACATTGATAACACATGTGTGTGTGTGTGTGTGTGTGTGTGTGTGTGTGTGTGTGTGTGTGTGTGTGTGTGTGTGTTTGTGTTTGTGTCCTGAGTGCGTCCTGTACTTAGATGTCTACTTGTTATCCGATCACTCAGAATTTTAATACCAGGTCAAATTGGGCCTTTCATTTCGCTGTAAAGAAATAGTGGATCAGATACTCTTCACTTTGCAGCCTTCATACCGTTCCCACTTTTTTAGCTATGTATACTGCTTCAGCTGCTTTCGATGCTACATCAAGTCATATTTTACAGATCCATACTCAATTCAAAGCGTTCTGACTGACCTTCTGCTCTTCTCACAGTAAACCAGGGCAAGTTCCCCAAGCAGGAGGACTCGTACGCATTTGAGGAGGACAGCAGCAGTGAGAGTCTGTCTCCAGAGCAGCACCACAGTGACGAGTCGCAGGGCTCGGCCTGCCCTTCATCGGAGGCTGTCGGCAGTACGCCCTCCTCTTCCTCCTCACCTGCCCTCATCAGCCCAGGACAGGTAACCCTCCTCTCCCTCCCTCCCTCTCTCTCTCTCTTTCTCTCCCTCCCTCCCACCTTCCCTCCGTCCCTCTCTCTCTCTCCCCACCTCCCTCCCTCCTTCCCTCCCTCCTCTTCCTCCTCACCTGCCCTCACCAGACCACGACAGGCAACACTCCTCTCCCTCCCCACCTCCCTCCATCCTTCCCTCTCTCTCCCTCCCTTTCTTTTCCTGTGACAGAGCGGTCCCTCTGGCAGCTGTTGCCTTTTCCGCCCTCTGCTGGTGGCTGAGTGAACTGCACCTCCACTCACTGTTGGACTGAGTTGAACTGGGCAGGTGTCACATTCCTGTGAGCCCGGCACAGCTGCCATTACTTCTTGACTGCTTACCTTTCACTCATGATGGCCTCATTCCAACACTCGCCATCAGCAATGGTCACTTGATAGAAACTCATGCCAGAACAGGTTTTTTTTCTCTCTGTCAGACTTCTGACTCTGAAACTGAATCATCAGCTCTGAGTCAACAACTGGAAATTGCTGTTTTGGCCTTTTTGGAACCCTTTTTGCATTTTGGGGTCTAATTATTCCATTTGGGTTACACGCAGTCCCCACGCCTTCTCAGTTTAACTTCATAGTGCTGACGGAGAAAATAGGATTGCGGGCAGGTGACGATTCAGACTGAAATCATCAATCTAAGGCAACAATGTCACCAGAGTAAAGCACAACTACTACTACCTACTTGTATTCACTTTAATGACATAGGTCTACTGTGTTTAGTATTGTTGGTCAGTAAAACACACCCGTTTACCAAATGAAGCATGCAGAGGAAAACTAAATGCATTCCCACCATTTTGTGTGTTTAGTGCTGATTAGCAAATCTTACCATTCTAACACCAAGACTCTCTTGGTGTTAGAATGGTAACAGCATCAGCATGTTAGCATGCTGATGTTCAAACCATCGCTGTGACCATGTGGAACCACGCAAAGCTGCTAGCATGGCTACTGACTTTCCAATGAGCTAATCAAATGCAACTAACGTGAAACTTGCCGTCACAGAACCACCGCTAACATCTCTAAAAGGCCCGTTGTGTCCACTCAGAACTCCAGTACTCAAAGGTGTAGATCTCGAAGCTAGTCTGTTGACGTTGACACTGTGTTGTTGTGATCTGTGAACAGGGAGGTGTGACCCGAGAACCCTCGGACCAAAGCCAGGATGAAGGGCTGTCTGGTGCCAACAACAGCCAGGCCACTCACCCAATACCTGTTCCTGCTATTGTCAAGGTCAGCCACACTTAATGAATTGACTTTGTGATAAAGTTTCTCTCCTTGACTTACCTAGGGAAGATCCTCATACTCTCTCACCCTCCGTCCTCTCAACAGTCAAAGACTTCAGACAAGAACCGACACAAGAAGCCCAAAGATGTGAAGCCAAAGGTGAAGAAGCTCAAGTACCACCAGTACATTCCTCCGGACCAAAAGGCAGAGAAGTCCCCTCCGCCCATGGACTCGGCCTACGCCCGCCTCCTGCAGCAACAGCAGCTCTTCCTGCAGCTGCAGATCCTCAGCCAGCAGAAACATGCTCACACACATCCACAGTCGCTGCAGTCACAGCAGCACACACACAATGCCCAGACCCAGCAGCGGCAGCCCTCTTTCAGCTACCAGCCTCACCCACCCACCCAAACCCAGAAGTGAGTCCCATTGCAACTAATGCGAAATAGATCAATATTAGGCATAGTCATTTTTAGTTTATTACAAAGAATACCCATTACCCTTTATTAATGCCTTCTAATATAAAAAATAATACATATTTAAAATGTGAACTTGGTGGCCTATTAGAAAATGAAAAACCTTCTGTTGTTAGTAAGTCATTAATAAGGGTCATCACACAATCAGCAAAACTTAACAATCAGTAAGTTACCTTCCAGTTTGAGGCTAGCTAAGCTATGAAGCATTACTAAGAAGACACATTCACCATTAACAAAGCCATTTGTTACAACATATTTATAAAGCGTGCCTTATTATAAAGTTTCTACTATTTTGACTTTTCCATGTGACTCATCCACATTGTAGAGGAGCCAGTGAGCAGCTGTCAGTTTGTAGCTCCAGCGCTCCATCAGGCCGAGCCAACAGCAGCTCGCCCTCCCCAGTCAAGAACACGTATGCCAACCAAAGCAGCGTCTCGCCGGTCAAACCTGGGCCCCTGCCAGCTAATCTGGACGACCTAAAAGTAGGTGTTACAATGTCAACTGAAACTGGACCATGTCCTGGAGAGACTGTAGCAGAGATGTAACCATGTCTTCTTTTGCTCTGTCAGGTCTCAGAGCTGCGGCAGCACCTGCGGATCCGCGGCATGCCCGTCTCCGGCACCAAGACGGCCCTCGTCGAGCGACTCGGACCCTTCAGGGACTCCAACGCCGGCTCCTCGCCCTCGGGCTCCTCTGATATCACCACAGTGATCTTCCCTGTCACCCCCACAGGATCCCTATCCTCCTACCAGTCCCCTTCCTCCTCCAGCGCTCTGTCCCAAGGCGGCTACTACCCTTACCCCAGCACCTCCTCCACACCCCCCATCTCTCCGGCCTCCTCGGAGCTGTCCCTCAGCGGCTCCCTCCCAGACAGCTTCAGCGACGTGCCCATGTCCTCGCCAACGCAGTTCGCCCTGCAGCCATCTCCGGCCCAGCTCAGCATGGAGGACGGCCCGGGTGGGGGAAGGCCCAGGGCGGGGGAGGGTGGAGGTTTGGATGGCGTGGAAGCCGAAAAAGATAAGATGCTGGTGGAAAAGCAGAAGGTGATTGAGGAGCTGACGTGGAAGCTGCACCAGGAGCAGAGACAGGTGAGTGGTTAGCAGAGACTGCAGAAATATGAAAGTATCACCAGGTGTCATAGGAATGTCTTTACAGGAACACACATTTACTTCTGCTTGCTAGGTTGAGGAGCTGAGGATGCAGCTGCACAAGAGGAAACGCTGCTATGGAGCAACACAGGACCCAGCCCCCCCTCCATCACACCCCAACATGCTCCACCAGTCGCCCCCAGCCATGATGGGCCAGCATTTCTTTGGCGTGACTATCAAGCAGGAGCCCATGTCCTTGTCCTCCAGCTGCCCTCTGTCCTCTCCCAAACAGCTGAAGAGCTCTCCTGGCAGTTGCATGGAGGATATGGGACACTGCAACAACCCCCTCTCCAACATGGGGGGCCCCGGTGGGCCTCACTGTATAGACAGATCCTCTGGCAGCCCCTCCAATATGTCCGCTTTCCTCAGTCCCCAGTGCTCCCCTCGAGACTCCCCCATCGGGAAGCCTTCTGGTAGCCCCCAGCCTTCGTCTCCTAATAACCCCTACCTGCTGTCACCGCCGCTGGGAAGAGACGGCTGCAGTCACCTCCACCCCCACCCCCACACCCACCCCCCGGGCAACAACAGAGCACGCAACATGCAGGTATGATGTGCTGATCAACAGAAGGATCATTCCCAAATGTTGTGTTGGTAATGTGGGTTGTTCTTTTGTTCTTTCTGACTAAAGTGAGGGAGGATGAAGGTTCTCCAACCATGCTAGTGGCTCCATGAGGCCACAGCAGGTCATGTTGCGTACACCAAAGAGCCCGTTTACCAAGAATGTATATATAACACAAGTATTTTCCAAATACAGGGTTTTGCAAGGTCTTAAAGTCTAAAATTTCAAAATCAAAATTTTAGGCCTTCAAAAGTCTTAAATTCTTTCTAGGTCTGAAATCATTTTAAACAGGTCTTAATTTTCCTACGTCCATGTAACACTACCTCTAATGCTCATTGAAATGTTCCCGCAGCGCTTTAGAATGTTTTTATTTTAATTCCGTGGTGTTGTGGTTCTTTCTTTGGCTAGTCCAAATATAATTTGCTGTATTATGACTACAAATAAGACCAACATTCATCTTATACTACAGCCAATCTAGACACCAGTCCTATAATGCCAATGAGGAAATCAGGGAACTGTTTCAGACAATGTTTCCTGACTCTAACATCTGACTTTGTTTTTGATGTCCTGATATAAGTCTTACATTTCATTGACAATGGTCTTAAGAAGGTCTTAAAAAGTCTTAAATTTGACTTGGTGAAACCTGCAGAAACCCTGAAATATCCCTTGTTAACATACATATGACAGAGATGGGGACTCGAGTCTCCAACTCAGCTGACTTAAGACTTGACTTGCGACTCGACCCAAAAGACTTCAGACTCGGACTCAAGCTTCGAGACTCGTCAACAACCTGTTTTCATGCAATTATTGCTTTTTAAATCTAAATTTAGTCATGTATTTATATTTTCTTTTATTGGCTTATTGGATTATACGTTAGGGAAACGAATGACGAGCTGCATGTCCCCTGCCCTTTGCCATAATGTGCAACATAAAGCATGCGTTATGCCTTATGTGCGCGCACTCACATATCAAAAAATGCATTGACGATGGCGACATCAAGTCCTCCCGGAGTTGTGCCTTTTGTCATTAGTTTTGCTTTCAATAACTTTGTAAACAGTGGCAGTAAGCGAAACAGCTACATGCAAGGTGTGCGGCACCAAGATAAATGATGCCAGATCAACAACTTCATCAGGCATCTCAAAACGCACCCAGATAGGTCAGTCACTTGCTAATGTGAAAAGAGATGTTACATTTAGCATATATCATCACAGGTAACAAGCTAACCATCGCAAAGTGTTGTGCTAATGCTGGGAACAGGCACATTGTATCTTTATAGTTGTATCCATATGATGTGACAGACTTAGGTTAATATTTAACCAGGTCCAAGGGCTAGAGGGATGTGTTAAGTAGACCCCATAAAGTTATCCTACAACTGATTTTGATACTGTACTGTATGGATGGTAGCTACAGCCAGGACATGCTTTGAATTCATAAGATTTAACAATATAGTGTTAGGGACAGATCAGATGGCCAGAGACTTGAGACTTGACTTGGACTTGTGGCAAAAGAGTTGAGACTTGACTTGAACTTCCCCCTCAAAGACTTGAGACTTGACTTGGACTTGAGCTCAAAGACTTGAGACTTGATTTGGACTTCCAAAAAATTACTTGTGAACATCTCTGACATATGAGTATGACCATTGGTGCTGAGAAGCAGCCTCCCTGTTACTCACTGTCTTCTGTTTCATCAGTATAATAAGGCGAACCATGTTTGCCACATTCCCATCAGCCTCAGCTCTACTTTGTGTTTGGGGCTAATTAGCAAAAATGTAGTTAGCACGCTAACCTTTTTCTGGCATTTGAAGAAGACAACATACTTTATTAATCCCGCAAGGGGTTAATTTACACTCTGTTGGTGTTACAAATTACACACAGGCCTGAAATACACACACATGCACAAACAGGACCTATACATGCACTAAAGGAGAGATGTCAGAGTTAAGCGTGATTTATGCTTCTGCGTGTAATCTACGCCGTGGCTACGTACGTAGGTACGTGGAGACACAGACCTACACCGGACCCTACACTGTAGCCTGACGTGCACCTCTCAAAAAATTTAACTACGCATGTCGCTTGGCCGTGGCTCTGTAGCGTTGCATTTCCCCCGACTCATTTTCTGGTTCTCCTTCTCCATAAACAACATGAAATCAAGGAGAGGGTTTTCCTGCTACAGATTTCCCACCATGGTCAGAAAGAACAGGGGAGACACTTTGTTTCTCTCACTATGACTCCAGAGTCACTACTCGCTCTGAAGATAATCACCGTCACTCTCTCACTGTCTCTACCACACACCCCCCACACACACACACACACACAGACAGACAGACACACACACACACACACACACACACACACACACACACACACACACACACACACATTCACTCTTAAAGAGATCGACGCACACACCAACGCACATGTATAAACATCAGGCCACTTACGTAGGCTATGGCGAAAGATCTGCGTGGAGCCTCCGCAGAACCATAAATCAGGCTTTAGGGGGCTGCCCATGAAAGACGCCCTGAGCAATCGGGGTTCGGTGCCTTGCTCAAGGGCACCGAACTTGGTCCACACTGGGACTTGAACCGGCGACCCTCCGGTCCCTATGGACTGAGCCACTGGCAGCCCATTTGGTCGTATTGGATAAATGAACATTTTGACCAGACGATGGTACTAGAGGAATATGTATCTCTGATGTTGCCTTCATGTCTATGTTCTCTCGTGAATGAAGTTTTCTAACAGATGTGTTTCAATGACAACAGATGCAGCAGAAGAATGGCGGCCAGGCGGTGAACTGTTCTTATCCTGCTGAGCAGAGAGGCCTTCAGGGAGTCTTTCCCAACCCGACTGACTGTGGACACAGCGGCTCAGCCAAGCCTGAGCACCACAACATGCAACCAAAGGTAAGCATTGTGTCAACATAAGGAGCATTTGCATATTACTTCATCTGAACCACCTCACACTCACGTAACCATTTGTCTCTTTTCTATTCATGTGTGATCTGTCTCTATGTAATTGTCTTTGTTTTGAGGTGCGTTGTCACTCTTGTCATATCTGTTTCCATCACATATTCCTTCACATGTGTAATGTGACGAGATTATTCGATCACAAGGGCCTGAATTATAGTTCTTTTTGGTGCAACACACTCACATTTGGTAAGCTCCCCGTTTCTAATGGGTGGGCTATTGTCACTTCTCACCTATGTTTCATATAGATGTCAGTAGTGCCCTCTCCTCGGCATGTTGGCCAAAAGTGCCAGGTCCCTCCCCCTGCCTTCAGTAGCTCAGATTCAGATGCATCAGACTTAAGACAGCCCCCATGCTATGAGGATGCAGTGAAGCAGGTAAACTGAAATTCATGCTAAAGTTCAGTAGATAATGGCTGGCCAGAGATTTATTTGACCTATCGGCGTTGCTCTAATTCCACTTTCCCGCTTGTCTCCTCCTTTTTGTCTCTTTCAGTCCATCGCCTGTGTTGTTCCTCATTTATTCATCCATTGCTTTGTTCACTCACTCACTTTCCACCCTTTACCAAGTCTGAAGCAGATAGCTTTTTGAGTTGTACAAACGTTTTTTGAAGGCAGTGAGTTGAAGCTGCTATAGCGGATAAATCAGTAGCAGGACAGAAGGGTCATATAAGTGTGACGCCATTTAGAAACAGTGTCTCTATGACGTAGTTTGTCCAACAGAGAGCACAGAGTATTTTCATACTTTAAATGTCCTCAGTATGTATCTCCGTCACAATTAATTAAAAAAGGAAAGGAATCCTTATCAAAAATGTTATAAGAGTTTATTTAAAAAATAATGGCCAATTGGATTAATTGGATTGAAAAAAAAGGCTACTAGCTTGATAGCTAATCTAGAAATGCTAACATTGAGCAGAAAGAATGTGGTATAGTGGTATCTAGGTTTATGTTACTTTTGGTAGATAGGAAGCTGGTTTTGGTTTAATCCGTACGGGTATTGAGATACAATGGATGGAAATGTAGTTTTGTTTGTAAAGAAAGTTTGTCTCTTTGGCCTTAAGCTGTTTCATCTTGACCAATAAATTGATCTGTCTCCAAGAAAAGTTTGTCTCACCAAAACTCTATCCTGCAAGTCTTTGTAGACTGCTTAAAGCTTGCATATTTTTCATGTAGAATCCTTTAATACAACTGGATTACATTTTTTCTTGTTGAAACGTTGTTCAATCGATTAAAAGAATCACTTTCTCATTACTGTTACAGCAACTGACCAGAAGTCAGCAGATGGACGAACTTCTGGATGTGCTCATAGAGAGTGGAGGTAAGGTGACATATAAAGTTAGCTTAGCTAGCATTTCAGCTGAAGGATGGTTTGTCATCCCACTGGTATGGTCCAGGACCTGCTGTGACCCTCCCTCCTCTCCTCTTTCTCTCCAAGAGATGCCAGCTAACGCCAGAGAAGAGAGGGAGAGGGCCTCTGTAACCAAAGTTGTGCCTCACATTACTGTGTCCCCAGGGTGTCCCGGCCTCCTCGTCCCCAGGTTCCACAGACACTACGAACACCTGTCCTCCACCCAGTTCCCTTACGACCACTCGGCTAATCACATCACTGAGAGCCACCTGGAGAATCTGCTGGGAGGTCCGATTGGCCGGGGAGCGGAGGTGGCTCTTCTTAAAATGGCCAGCGAGGATGGGGGCCAGGAAGAGGACGGGAACAGAGACAGCGAGGGGTACCACCACCGCCACCCTCACCATACCCAACAGGACAAACTTCTGACCAACAGAGATCTGATGGACACGCCTCTGTCGCCCATCAGCACCAAGGGGTCCGGCGTGTCCGAGGTGCAGGGGATGGTCAGCATGGCGTTCAGCGAGACGCCGTGGGAGACCATGGAGTGGCTGGACCTGACGCCCCCCAGCTCGGCCACGGCCTTTAGTATGGCTCCGCCCAGTGGGCCCAGCATCTTCAACACAGAGTTCCTGGATGTCACAGACATTAACTTGAACTCTGCCATGGACCTTCACCTGGAGCACTGGTGAAAGATCCAGCGCAGTGCTCGCCATCCGCCGTCAAACACAAGACACCAGCTACAAGTAGCTGTACGGACCGCTGCCACATGCCAAAGAACTAGTGACTTCTACCCTGAACAGCTTCAGTCCAAGTGCCAGCATGTGCCTTTTGTTATAAGTGGGATGTGACATTAAGTAGACCATTATTCAAAGATTGATGGCTACAGAAATATATTTAGAGGTCATCACCCCCAGAATTCAAAGACTAAGGGCTTTTTGACATAATCTGTGTCCTTTTTGGACAACGATGCGCACAGCTGCCAAATAAGTGTGACAGTGGACACATGAAGGCTTCCCTAGGTAATGGTGACATGAGTACAGTGCTTTATACCAACACCGTATGCAACTATCAGTGTTACGTCCCCCTAGACTTGAAGACACATTTGGACAATCACTGTATATTTTCTGAGTCTGTGTTTGTTCTACTGGAAAAAAAACTAAAGGAATTACAAGGTGAATTGGATTGCTTAGTACGGCCATTTTGTAAATATCCTAACTATCTGTACTGGCAGAGACAAGAGGACGTCGGGGGTGTGGGAGAAGATGCAAACCACAAATCAAGTGCATTATGTAATCAGTTAATCAGGTGATGGAACTATCCCACTGTGCACAACGCTGAAAACACAGTCACGTTTGCTTGAGCTTAGGATACGTGTGTAGAAATGGTTGTCATTCCGTTTTTGTACAAGTTTCTTTTCACTATTTGGCTTATTTATCCACACAATGACATTTTGGAGAATCTTTGGTCTTATTGGTTTAATCGGCAGACAAACTGCCTTTTTTGCAACAGCTTTGTATTACTATTTGTTTATACCAGTTCCCCCTTCACATTGTATTATGAATTTGCTATTTCCTGGAAGCTGTTGACAGATATTAATATAGAAAGCTCCAACATAAGTCAACATCACTTTTTCAGACAAATGTTAATAGAAAATACAACTTCATCTCTATTTTTTTCCCCCACTAAATAGTTATTTGTCCTTACAAATCTCACCCTTTCTATTCGCAGCCCAGTTATTTATAGTGTTTTTATATTTATGCCGTATTTATACTGACATTCCTTTCTAATAGACTGGCACTGTGATTTAACAGGTAAACTCCAGTGCTGCCATTTGGACCACGGATATTTCTTAGTAAATCAATTATCTTAAAAATGTGATACAAAGTGAAGGAGCCACTTAGAAAAGCCATGCTTTCTTTTTTTCATATTATTTTTTGGGGCTTTTCCCTTTATTACATTGAGACAGTGGATAGGCATGAAAGAGGGAGAGAGATGGTGGGATAACAGGCAGCAAAGGGCAACAGGCCGGATTCGAATCCGTGCCGCTGCAGGACACAGCCAACATGGGGCAAATGCTCTTACTGGGTGAGATAGAGGCCACCCCAAAGCCATGCTTTCTTAAATCACTTCTTTAAAGAACCCTATGAAGTGGCCATTATTAGCACTTGTGAATAGGAAAATGTAATAAATTCAGATCTTAACTGTGAATACTGCATGTTAACACAGAGCCAGCATACACACACTTAGTTACACTGATGAGACAAGTTCACACTCCCAACCCCATAAGGCTTTTAGTTTTGGTCGGCAATTGTTTTTTTCACACAAGAAGATGGGTACCATTAGCCACCTTCTCATCTATTGGCAAGAAAGCAAATAAATAGACTTCCCAAAATGTCAAACCTTTGCTTCAGTGCCTTGGCCAATACATTTCTTCACTGTGTTCTGTTTAGACAAAGTATTGCTTTGTTCCTGTTACTTATGAAGTGTTGCACTTGTTAATGGGTTCTATGGTTACATGTAGGCTATGTCCATCTTGAATATATGACAAAGCTGGTATTCTTCACCTTCTGTCTTCTGTTGTAAGAATATCTACTGGCGTTTATATCTGGTGGAGTTCATTTTTGCAATCCTTTCCCTAATCAGGAAAGCACACACATCTGACAGAAGCTTCCATGGTGCTTGGCCACTAACTTGCCTTACTATTGTACTGCTTGATCCTGTATACGACAGAAAGAAGAGCAATAAACTTATCACAGCCAAATCGTTTGTGCAGTTACTGTTTTATTCATGTCCAATTCACAAGAAGCACACAATCCAGGTTTTAAACGGGAACTTTATTTGTAACCCTTTGATAAAGATACAATATAATATTCATTGCCCTTAATATCTTATAATCTAATATGAACATTCTAGTAAATTGCAATTTATACAACATGTACCCTGGAGGTTGATATTCACCAGTGGTAAGGTAGCTTCCTGGAAATGTATCCCATGAGAGACTGTTTCTTAGGGCTTTGCACCATTTCACATTACAGATAGAAACCAACAGAGAAAAGAATGGCTTGCTGGTAATGTTTGACCCTCCAGAATAAGCCACAAGCATTCAACACATCCTGATGACGGTGGACAATTTCCAACACGGCTGACATCTGTAGAGGCTTATGTCATAGAATTTTAAATGAAAAGGGGAACTCCAGCACATTCTATACGTTTCAATGTACTGGTCATCAGGAGTACTATTCAGTAGGGCTGGGTATCGTTTAAAAAATTTGCCTAAGTGACACCGCTACCAACAGAGTACTTCATTTGAAAGCTTTTTGTTTATTTCATTTGATACCAATCAGTCAGTTGCACCACACCACAGAATGTATGGGTTGTAGCTGCTGTGGTAGTGGGCCAATCACATGTTGAATTAAATTAAAACGCATCTGGTGATTGGCTGCGAGCAAAACCAAACAAATAGTCTTTTAATTCTAGATGTGGGCCCAAACCATTTACTGATACCCAGCCCTACTATTCAGCCTTGTATAAGGTCTTCTGTGGCTTTGGAGGAGCTTGTCGAGTCTGAGAAAATGACCCTGATGATGTCATCAGGGTCATTGTTTTTTTTTTAAGCTTACCCCATATGAATGACTAAAATCAGGACATTTGAGCCTTTGCTGCATTGCTTTTTTAAATCTGTCTCTTGCAAGACCCCCAACTTTATGAAAGTACTATGGACCTTTTTCACGGCAGACATGTTGACATGTCATAGTAGGAAAAGCACAGGTGTATTCAAAACCATTAATGATGGCTGCATTCCACTTAGGAGATGCCTTGGTATTGTGCATGCTGGCTCAATGAAATAGCTTACTGGGACACTTGATGGAATTGAGCCATCGTTAAGGTTATCAATTTCAGCTGTGCTTTTCCTACTATGAAAAGTCAAAATGTCTGCTGTGAAAACGGTCCATACTAAAATGGCTGGAGTGGCCCTTTAAGTACGGCCATTCCTTTAATGTAATGAAACTAAATGTAATAAAGCCAAACAGCAAAGGTGATCAACAATTCCAAAAGACTCGAGAAAGTCAAAAGCTGATTTAAGTCTCTGTATACCTCTTTGCTTATTATAGGCTATGTTGCATGAAATGAACTTTACTTACATTATTAGTTTGCGCGGTTTACAGATAAGGCTGGCAATATTCAGTGTTATATTAAAATATAAATATTGCCATCCTTACCACTAAATTCATTTATGACATTACAAGTCTCTACATTGCCCAGTGTGGAAGGACCACCATTCAGACATTGGTTAAGTAGCTAACTGTGTGATGGAGGGAGCGGCTGCGGCTGCATCTCGGTAGTCTGAGTTGCGGTGTCGCCTGGTGAAGGAAGACAGGTGAGGGAGCGGCTGTTAGACTATGGATATGCATCCCGAGTTTGGTATATGGTTTGGCGTGGGACACATTCCATCATCATCAGTGCGAGCCAGAGAGACGTGGCGAGTCCCGGAGGAACATGCTGGGACCATGTGAGGACAGATCCTCGTCCTCTCCTGGCAGGGGTGTGGTTGGTACAAAAGTGGACATTATGTCATTTAGCAGCATTTGTGGGTTGTCGACAGGAAACCCTTGCCAGGATTTTTAACTCTGTCCCATTGGCCTATCTGTGGTCAGAGTGCTGTGGCGGGCTGCTGAGGAGCAGCAGGACTCATTGTGCACCAAGAGATCTGATCCTCAGCTGCAAAGCAGAGCCTGCCAGGGACAGCACAGCAGATGGACTATACACACACACATTTACATCAGTGAAGAACTTCACATCAGGCAATGAAGCATTGAACCAGCCCAGTTTGTGCACCTCATTCGGTTTAAGAAACAGAGCTAAACATCTGAAACCACACTCTATGCAACACTAATGCTTTTCAAGATGCTACGATATACTCATGGATTTATTTTACTGTCTACCAATTTGACTTGTTAAATGATCTTCTGGCTTTAGAAAGCCAGACACTCAGCTCTGCGACGGAAACCTAACGATGAGACATGGGCCGTGGCTAACATTGGATGTAAGAAATGTAAATGTCCCCGTCACGTGTCAGGACACACAGACAGAAGTAATGCCACGCTACCGAATCCACGAGCTCTCAAGAGACAAACACTTCACCATGTGATGAACGTGCACACAACAAAACTGCGCGTGTGTGCGTGCGTGTGCGCGCGTTTAGACAGTCGGCCAATCAGCATACATCTTACACCTCAACAAAATCTATTAGGTGGCTAGTTTTGTTCATACATTTTTTTTGGTAGATTCAACTGTACATATACACACACACACACACATACACGTGCATGTATGTATACTCCGCACATAAAAAGATGCATTGCATTTGTCTTCTGGCTGACGATATTTTAAAATTGACTGTAAATAAGGTTTGCTTAACAATATTCATGTCATTGCACCGGGCAACCTTTGTTCTTTGGAACGTGTGAATAAACAGCTGATACTACGTAACACTCACACTCTCACTTACACACGCACACAAACACGCACACAACCTAACTCCATCAGTCCACATACATAGGCGAGATGGGCGAGGCGGGGATCTGATCCAGGATGCGACATACGTAACTGGCGACATCCACGAAACGCTCTTCATACATCAGAATGAAGGGATGTTTCTGGAAGAGAGACAGAGCTTCAGGCTGAGGGGATGAAAACTCCTGAGATAAACACTTCTGTGTATTCAATATCAACACACATTTTAGAGCAAGCCAAAAAGTTAGAAAAAAAGCAAATATTTCAGAATATATTGACCCTTACTTGTGGGCTTGGCTGATAAAACAACAATATAATATATAATAGCACATAGATTATGGCCAATGTGTTAGTCAGACATTTACACGTGCCGCACACATGGTGACAGTAATAATCATTTAAAGCAGCTGACAAAGTAAACTGTTCTTTAGCTCTGGTCAGTTCAACTATGAGCTAAGAGGCTGAAGGCTCCAGAGAACAACAGAGTGACAAATATGTCATTTCCCCCTTGCAGGATCAATAAAGTGTCTTCTTCTTCTTCTGGAGCTCAGAGGAACTACACATTGATCTAAAATATTATAAAATATTCAGGTAGGGCAGCTCTAACGGTTCAAACGTCTCACGAGTGCATATGCATTCGCACTGGCCAAGTGGCCATAAGGACTGGTAGGAGGGGTAAGGGAGTGATGCAAGCACGGCAACGGTCTTTATAGCGTTAAAATCAGAAAGCAAATACACCTAAAAAAGTATGAACTAAATCTAAAGTATAGCATATTTGTCATAATTTAAACAAGTCTCCCGAAGAGAAACGGGTATCTTGTGGAGTTTAACTCCGAAAAGACATCTTATGATGGACACGTGTTGTGATATTTAAACAAACAAACCGTCAACGGCGAAATAAAAGCCTGTTATTTACGAGAGCGGTCTGAGAGACCTCCAGCTTACAGCGGGGTCTCTGAGCACGACTGTCCGAGCGACGAGCTAGTGGCCACGGGCAGGCGCCTGCTGGCTGTCACCTCACATCATGGAGCTTCTCAGCTCCGAAAACTTTGAAGCAAATTGTCAATTCGGCATCAATTTTCGCAAGACTGCCTATGTTCGAAATCTAAACAGTTCATTTCTTGCCTAAATCGTTGTCAGAAGTGAATTTAGTGATGAATAAGATGGCGAAAACGGTTAAAATTGTCCCGTTGTTGGTCTGTCTGTACCGGAAACCCGACCCTCGTTGACCTAGGTCCCTATGCTGAAAAGGGAACAGCGAAAAGACCCTGCCCTGAAGTAGGAGCTGAAAGAGTTACAGGAACTGCGGCCAGAGGAACTTAAAAATCCCCAAATTGGTCCAGTCGGAACACGAGAAAAAAAGGGTTCGAGGAATTTTATGTTCTAGGATCTGCGGCTAAACACACATTGACGTGTCCCTTTCTTTAACTGGTGACTATGTGTGAAGTATAACATGCAGCAAACTGATACACCTCCACATGTGCAGCAGACAATAGCACTCAGTACATATGCTCATGCTCTTGATGTGAGTGTAGAAGCTAGAGAACTTACCAGAAGCTCCTTGTACTTTGGCCGTTTGGATTCATCCTTGGTAAGGCTGGACAGAAAGAGAGAGATAAACAATGTCCATCAGCACTGGGAACAGGTGTTCACTCTGCTCCACAAAGAGAGTGTATGTATGTGTGTGTGTGTGTGTGTGTGTGTGTGCCTACCAAAGGTTGACACAGCTGATGAACTTCGGGGAGAACTGGCGTTCCTCGGAGCTGCTGAGCTGCGGAGGCTCACCTTTCACCACCTGAGTCAGCTGATCAAACACGCTGTTCCACTTTGGGTATGGGAACCTTCCTGTGGCCAGCTCGTACTGAAAGCAACCCACACACATTTTAACAATTTATTTATGTCCACTTGAAGGGAACAAATTACAGGGACATACATATTATAGATGCATTTAAAAACATATACAAAAATCATGGGCCATTAGCATACTACTCATACTATTAAGCAAACCCCTCTGTTCTTATGGGTAGAAGTAACAGCATCTTCACCATATATGGCGGCTGCCTATGAGAGCTCTGCTAGCCGTTTAGCCCTCTTTTTGGGCATCCCAAGCTGATGAAACCCTCTTACAACAAGCCTATGTGTGTGCCCTAAACTGCCAAATATGAAAACAAATAGTGGGCACCTATAGCCTAGGTCCGAGATGGTGTTTAGGAGTGGCTGGTATTTAATGACCAAAAAAGCGTCCTCCATGCTAGGATCAAAGGTGCATGCAGCCTCTAAAATGAACACCTCACTGATCACAACAACATCTGGTGTATCAGCAAGCAGCTGTGAGAAGATAACACACACACACACACACACACACACACACACACACACACACACACACACACACACACACACACACACACACACACACACACACACACACACACACACACACACACACACACACACACACACACACACACACACACACACACACACACACACACACACACACACACACACACACACACACACGAGCATCCTCCCTGTCTTACCAGAGTGATTCCCAGGCTCCAGACATCAGAGCGCACATCGTAGCCTTGTCTGGACGCGCTGGGGTCGATCCTCTCAGGCTGAAACACCCACACAATCATTTCATCATTTAATACAGAACCACGGAGATATTAATGCTGCCATGGGGCAGGTCAAAGGTCAGAGCCTTGGATCTGCTGAAGCTTGAGTGTTTATCAGACTGGCAGCATTCAGCAGTGTTGTAGTTGAGACCACCTAAGACCAGTGAGCTTGTTTTTTTTCATGTGTATATCTGTCTACCTGGCCTTGTGATTTAAATAAACCATTAATACACTATGACGTGCAGAAAGAGATACATTTATTTCCCTGAATGGGTTTCATTCCCTTTCAGAGCAGCGGCGTCCTCACCGCCATGTACGGCCGGCAGCCGGCGTCCCGGGTCTTAGCGATGGAGTCCACCAGCTGACCGCTGATGCCAAAGTCACACAGCTTGATGTTCCCCGCTCGGTCCATGAGAATGTTGGAAGGTTTGATGTCTGAAATGACAGAAAGAGAAACGAACTGCATTGATCCAAGGTTTGGAATGTAGACATCTTTTGATTTGGACATTAAATACCTATATTAAAAAGGTAGCTTAGAAAAATGACCATCATGTCATTTTTGTACAAAGGGTGCTACGTTTTAATTCAAAAACATGGCTCTCACTCAATGTTCCATAAATATTGGATCTGAATGTTAACTCTTCATAAGGACCATGTGACGTCACAGTGCTTTGTCGCTGCAACAGCGTGTTGGTAGGCATCTGTATGCTCTGCTCCGCCCTGCTCTGGGGGGGAATTGTTGGGTCTTTGTAAATTATAGAGTGTGGTCTGTAAAGTGTCCTTAAATAACTCCTGTTATGATTTGATACAATAACTAAAATTGAATCATACTCTTGAAAGCCTTTAGGCTATCTCCAGTGTATGGGGATAAATGGGGGGAAATGTAAGTTGGGGCAGACACTTCACAGATTTTATGGAACAAAATACACTTTGGAGGTAATAAATATGTATTACAAGCAATAACAAATATAATTTTTTTCCAAATATTGACGTCTTTCTGTCTCATTTAGATGCACTTTTACCATGATTGTAGTGTATCTGTAGCTTAGCTCTATGCTGCGTGGGACACAAATATGGCGGCGGGCATGTCGGAAGAGACTTCTTTGGTACCCATGAAGAGAGGAATAAGACTTACCTCTGTGAATTATTTTCAAGTTTTCTTTTAAGTGGTTCAGTGCTTTAACGGTCTGTTGGAGACAAAATAAAACACATCACTTCTGTTTCCAATGCGATCAAAATGTAGGAAGACAAAGTGAATCACCAACTCACCGCTAATGTTATTTTGCCTAGTATTTCCTCCGGAATGACGTCATCCAATGCACAATAAACATATTTGTAGAATTTGTCTAATGAGGTAGCCATGAGTTCCATACAGATCCAGCAGTCGCCCTGAAACAAAGAGCCAGAGGATGAGGAGATGTGCGCGGGATCATTCCCTGCCTATCAGCGAGCTGCTGCTGCATGATCTCACACCTCTCTGAAGAGAGCGCCGTAGAACTGAACGATGTAGGGACAGTCACTGCTCCTCATGACCACGTCCAGATCCATCAACAGCTGCTTCTGCTCCTTCTCATCCACAGTGGAGCGAATCCTCTGAGAGACACAGCACACACACAGATGTTCTTAGTGCCAGACGTCAATCTGCACTGAGGGAAATAGCACGGCTGTTGCTCTGGATGAGAGGGGTGTGTGTACCTTGACAGCCATGATCTGGCCCGTGGGTTTGTGGACCATCTTGTTGACGGAGCCGTACGCCCCGCGACCGATCTCCCCGAGGTCTCTCAGATCTTCCGCCGTAAAGTCACAATGCTGCTCCGGCGAGATCTTCAGCTTCCCTGATGACTCGATACTGTGTGTCCGCAGTCGCTCTCTGGAGGAGCACAAGTCAAGTCCATTTGATTTATCTAGCATCAAATCATGTTGCAGTTATCTGAGGACTCTTGTCATACGGAGCAGGTCTAGAACACACTATCATTTACAGAGAAGCAACATTCTCCCATGAGCAACGGGGGGGAACCCGTCCCCGAGCACAGAGGAAGGGATGAGGGAACGTACAGTTTCTCTGTTTACACAAACAAAGATATCTATATAACAGAAATATCATCCTGTTAACACATTGTTAGAACCCTTTTTAAAACACAGTTGTGCTGCTGCATTGGGAGCCAGCTCTAACTTTAGAATAATAAAGAATCCCCATGACTTTCAGCAATGTGAGAAACCTAGGACCTGCTGATGTATGATCCATACATGTATGATCTCACACAGTACTGACCCGTCAACAGATGTCTCTACTCACATGTGAGGGTTCTGGAAAGAGGGAGGCGGTGGATGGAGCGGGAGCCTGGAGGCTGGTTTCACTGGAGGGTTGGCGAAATTCAGCTTCAGAGCTTTACGTTTACCTGGCAGGACGAAGAGAGAAATCCATCCATGCACAGCACACTGTGGGTTTGGATCTGACCCGAGATAACAAGCCTTTACATGTGTGCAATAAGCAATATTAACAAATTCATGCCACAGAACTTTCATATGACCCAGGACACGATTGGCTAACAGGTCAGTGGGGGAATGGTGAGGAGAAAACTGTTGAGGATTTTGGGATCCAGTCTCTAACCTTTGGGTTATCTCACACTCTTCTCGAGATCAGAGGAAGCACAAAATGCATTTTGAACACAAGTGCCCAGATGAACAGAGGTTCCCAACACTCAGATACCGCAGCAGTCCCTTTAGCTGTCTAGGATACATCATCATCCAAATTATTTATTTATTTACAAGTTATTGGAGTTGTTGTTGCTGCAATACTGCGGATACTGATATTGGAACCCCCTGTCCAAAACCTCAACAGTTCCCTCAAGATGTCAAAATGACCAACACTTACACTAAAACAGCACTTGATTCCAATTCAAGACCAGTCAACAGTGTCTGTCACCTGTAAAGCCACCTACACATGATCCACGAGGTAGAGTGCAGAGCATGCAGCGCAGCTATACATCATTCTTGCTTCTGCAATGTGTGGCAGCTTATTCAAAGTTGAAATAATTTGAAGTTTGACATGCTTTAATTTTTGTTTTATTTTCTCTCCTTTGTTAAAGAGTGAGAAGCAGTTAACCTTAAAATGTCTCCGAAAGTCAGGATGAAACTTTTTTCGTCTTGAATCCTCTTCTGTAGTTTTCCTAACGGAGGCCGTCGCTATGTCCTCCTTTATCCAATCAGAGTACGCCACTGATACCAAGCTGTCCAATAAGACGTGAGCAATACGAAGAAATCTTCTTCCCGTACACGATTGTTTTACCAAATGGAAAGGCAGCGATTGGCAAAACAGGCAGCAAAGTGACAGTACTCTGAGCCAATTTAAATCAAATTTGTCAGATTGACAGCACTCTAGCCCAATGGATTGGGGGGGGCCCTGGTTGGGAGGCACCGCTCTCCCCGTAGGAAAACAATGGAACGGTGTAGAACGGTGCAGAACGGTTTTACGCAGATCATGTGTAGGTGGCATGTAGAGCATATTAGGATGCATCTCCAGAATATAACCTCTATGCAAACTGTTGGGTCATCTTTGCCATGCCCTGCTCAACCAGCTCCTGTGTGCAAACAGATGCCTTACTATGCAAATTCATCTTTCCGGGCCATAACTGCATTTGGACAGACTCCCCAACCACCAGAGCACCACACAGGCTCTTTCAATAATATACAGTGGCTTCCTTTCACCTGTCTCATCCACTTAAATATGAGGAACACAATAACAACGCTGACCAATCATTAGGCAGCACCGTGCCCAGTCCTCAGCCAATGAGTGAACAGAAACACGGCTCAATGAAAGTCAATGAGGAAAGGAAACCACGTTAGACTACTGAGGTGGAGCCACAAACAGCAGAGGGCAGAGTGCTTTTTGTGCCATTCTATTGCTTACGTTGGGACACTCCAGACAGGCTTATCTGAAACCCTGAAGTAAAGAAAAAACATTTTACTAAATTTCCTTCGGGTTCATTATTCTATAGTGCCAATGCTGGAGGTGGAATACAGGGCAGGTTCCTCTGAATGGAGAAAGAAGCACGATGTTTTGCTGGGTCTGGTTCAGTGCACTGCCATGCAACTGTACCTGCAACTGGATGTGGAATGAGGTTTAGTCAACACTAGCCCAATAGCAGAATGTATTAAAATGTCTGTTTGATTGCTCTTCTGCCTCCCCCCTGCAGTTATCACTTTTATTATTTCACATTAAAGAGCAAATGAGTGACGTTGAGATCAAAAAAGTGGCTGAGGGTTTTCTGCTCTTGTTTTAGAGGCATATGCCAATTCTAACTGCTATATAAATATGTTACTCGTGTTCCACCAGCACCTATAACTCTCCACACACATTTCCACTGCTGGCTGTGCTAACGCTATGCTTCTTTCCTACCATCAATTGATATAATGCCTACTGCCAATAGTCAAAGTGAAATACCACTAACAATGGGCATATGGCAAAGTAAGAGTGGCACACCACCGGTACATGCCGGCGGAGAGTGGCATCTATCTGTGGAATCTGATGTTTTGAAGTGGCACTAGCAGAAACATACCATAATCAGCACATGAAAACTGGTATATGCCAACAGGAAGTGGTGTTGCCAGTGGAACATGACTGGCATTCTGTTTAAGCCATAAGCCAGGAGAGGAGGAGCAGCGGCACACCACTAACAATTGATGAGGAAAATGCTCCCAGACAGGAAGATTCATCATGGGGTCTGTCTACATCAGGTCATCCTAATGTGATAACGTCAGTAGAAACATGCAGATAACTGGATAAAAAAAAAAAAAATATATATATATATATATATATATATATATATATATATATATATATATATATATATATATATATATATATATGAAGGAAATTTTGAAACAAACAGAGGAATCCCTTTGCCAAGAAATATCCTGATCAAACACAATGTGCACACATATAACCCCAACAGTAAAAGAAGAGTGAATACCTGTTTCATTCTGACATCTCCAGCAGGTGTTGGTTTCTGTAAGGTTTAGATCAAACATTGGACACTAGACATCTGCCACAGAGTAAGAAATACAAAGCATGTGTTGACCACTGGAAACATGACTGCTTATTAGGACACGGGTGTTAAAGGTCAACCAATCAATGGAAATGCCATCTGTTATCCAGCAGCTAACCTCAACACATGACATGATCCAATATGGGACACAGACCTGGCTGACTACGAGACAGCCCATCACACAAACACACAGCCCACTGTATGTACAGTACAGCAGTTTACCACTATACTGCCAGTGATTGCATCACAGACTGTAAAAATGATGGATGTAGCATCAGTGATGTCACATATTGGTTTGTTAAATTTGTAATTTAAAGTGAAGCCAAAGCTGAAGCTTCTTAAAGTTGCATTCTCTCTAACTTCCAGCAGGGTGCGACACCACTGGCTCCTGTTTCTACAGAAGTCTATGAGAAAATTAGTCTACTTCTCTCTTGATTTATTACCTCAGTAAACATTTTCATAACGAGTATATGGTCTCAATAGCTAGTTTTAAGTCTTCTTCAATACAGCATGATGTTGTTGTGATGCGCAAATAAATGTCTCCACTGATATAAGGTCACTCTTTCACCATGTAAGTCCATGGGGAAAAGTGTCTTTGTGCCAGAGGGCATTATGTGATGAGCCTGGAGTTGTTATTCCACTGTTACACTGTCCGCTATTTTCAATTTGCTTCAAAGCCCGGTGCACTTCCTGAGGGCTTGCTTCTGGCTCCGAAAAACAAGATGGCAACGGCCAAAATGCCAAACTCGAGGCTTCAAAACGGAAGTGCACAAACCAATGGGTGACGTGACGTCACTGCTGCTACGTCCATTTTTGTTTATGACGGAGCCAGAACTAACAACATCACTTAGTAAAAGAGGAGGACCTCGGTCATGTCAGGCGACTGTAATAAACTCATCACCAGTGTTTAAAACTAACTTTAACTATAATATGTGTGTCACTGATGTGCTTTTAAACAGTGTCTTGGCTTCTCAGGAGAGAGAAACACTTCAGGCCTTGGTGGTAACTGTAACGTTAGCAACCTGGTGCTAATAATATCGGTAGACAAACATTCGTTGAATGTATCTTTACGTTGCCACGCACGTGTGATTTATGTTTAGTCTCTTATGAGAATCATGTGAAACACTTGTTCACTGTAAATAAACTACTGAACCGCTGCTAACTGGTAGCAGCAGCAGCAGCAGCCGTGTAGCAAAAGGACTTGAGCTACTGCGAGCCAAACAAAGCTACGACGTTCATCCTTCAAAATAAAGCGTATAGTTTGAAAACCAGCTAAGGACATCACACTGTTGTATTGCATTTAATGCAAGTTTAATACAAAGTAATATTTGTAGGGTGTGCATATTCAAATATTAAGAATCTAGAATTTACAAATCTGTGTATTTTGTCAACACTGACATGTGTAACAATAGTGCCTGATTACTGTCCAGTGTTTGTCAACAGCATGAATTAATAAAGAGAAATGATAAGTGACCTACATGTCACCAACCCTCTAAGTTACATTTTATAATAACAATAAAGCACTTTAAATTTATATATATTGATGGCTTGATAGCACCAATCCAAAGTCTGCATTTTATATTTACATGAGAAGAACATATCAAACATTTAACTTCACGTTCATGTTTCTAAACATAAACAACGAAATATATATATAGTAAAACAAATATATATTAAAAAGTATGTGCTATGGACAACAACGTGGAATTTCTTTTGAAAGTTCTGACCGGAAGACTTTAATTATGCTGTCTCTCTTGACTATGGCTTTTCTGCTTCTGAGAAGCTGCTAGCTACCTTGTCCTACCAGCTCCAAAGTGTTAGTTGAGTGAATAGGCGCAGGCCGCCGCCGCCTACCTTGCATGCTGCTGCTCTGTGTGTGCTGCTGCTGGTGGAAACTGTGCGACGTGGAGCCTACGGTGCCGGAGCTGCTGTAGCTGCCGAAGCTGCTGTCGGGACTGGGAGTCGCCATTGTTGTGTGTGATTCCGGCAGCAGCGCCGCTCAGGCTGCAATGCAGAGTGAAAGTTCGCCCTCTCTGCTGAGTCCACACGGGACACTACGCCACTTGAACGCAGCAGCTGCACCACGGCCACGTCTGTGCTGCTGCTGCTGCTTTCAAGACGTGTCGGAAATTCAGATATCACGACTTCACAACGTTTAACATAATTCATAAATGCAAATCAAGACACTCTGTACATATTATACCTCCGTCTTTATCTCGTCATATCCCCACGTCCTATACTGTCTATAATGTAGTAACTCAATTCCCCACTTGTATAATTACAGTGTGTATGATCCTTTAATCTACGTTGTTAGTAGGGTTGGGTATCGTTTTTTTTTTCAATTCCGGTGCTAAATCGATACTTTTAAAACGGTGCCGGTGCCTGAACCGGTACTTTTCAATAAAGTTTAAAAAAAAAAAAAGTGTAGTAAACAACAGTCAGTGACTTGTTTATTGCTAAGGCCATGGTCAAAATTAAAGATTTAATAATAATGTAATAACTATAACAATAACAATAACTTATTTCACCAGTAAATTGCTGTTGAACCCCAGATGGGAAAAGGGTATTTTACAATTACTGTGAATGCACCACAAGGCTACCTGTTTTAAGTGAAAAAGTGTTTTTTAATTCCGACAATGGCAGCTGCAAGTGAACGCACGGTCTGTGTTGTTTAATTCCGACAACGGCAGCTGCAAGTGAACGAACCGTCTGTGTTGTTTAATTCCGACAACGGCAGCTGCGAGTGAACGCACCGTCTGTGTTGTTTAATTCCGACCATATAAACATACTGTATATCTATGAATTCTGACAACGGCAGCTGCTGCGCTGCAGAGCAGACTGTTACATCCCGCTGTTGAAGTCCTCCACAGTGAAATACAGTCACACTTTACACTGTTTAACGTTAGCTGTCAGCATTTTAACCGTGATTAATCCAGCTGCTAGCTAAAGGTAGGCTAACGTTACATGATGTCAGGTGCAGTGTAAACTCGAGCAC
Source organism: Perca flavescens (assembly GCF_004354835.1). Lineage (NCBI taxonomy): Eukaryota > Metazoa > Chordata > Actinopteri > Perciformes > Percidae > Perca > Perca flavescens. The sequence goes on along the minus strand of NC_041351.1, from coordinate 25,678,084 downwards.
CGAAATGAGGCACCGAAACTTTCGTTCTTATTCGGTCCCCCATTTTACACAGAGATATATTCACCAACACTGTTTTAATGCTTGAAGTGAAGGAATTTAATTATGATTTCACATGAAAAATAAAACATGGGATTGATTTAGCATGGAAGTCCATTCTTGACCTTTGAAATAGTAGTTTGACAAAATAACCTTAACTCAAGGTCCACTTACTGGCTAAATCAAATCTTTCAACCACATCTCACGATCTTCGTCAGTAGATTGAGTTTGTTCAGTTGTCATGGAGACTGTGAGATGCAGTTCAAAGCTCCAGAGAAAGCTTGTCAAATAAACTCTTGAGTTTAGATCATTTTACTACGTTAGTCCTTATCTAATGTTTCTGTCTTGTCTGTCTGTGCTCAGTGTTTTCACTCTGACCGACTAATGATTTATCAGCAGATGCTACAGAGAGCTAACGCGCTAGCACGGTGTCTAGGGGGATGTGACGTCAAAGATAGGCTTCATAACCCAACCTCAAGTGAAAAACACAAGTGATAAAAAGCTTGTATCCATCACTTTCCCTTGTAACCTGAATGCAGCATAAGATGCCAGAGATGACACAGAAGTGCACTTTCTGCTGCTGTGGTTTTATTATTCCTTGTATTGTTTGAAATTATAAATCATACAGACTTCTGCTGATCTTCTCACTGAAGACTGGCTAATGTATCAGTTACAGTTAGCAACACACTGCAACATCATATTTCTCACTACGTTGCACATTTCATTTTTCAGCAAATAACAGAAAAAGACAATCAGTTAGTATATGTGCAAAAAAAGCAGCAATTGCAATAGAGAATCAATTCTTTCATAAAACGCATGTATGAATATGCAAATTCTATCACATAACCTCCAAATTAAAACCCATCTATGAGATACATTTCACACTTTGTCAGGATTAGAAAGTATTCGTTTTAGTAAGTAAGTTTTAGAGCTACTTAAACTAAAGTGTGAACCTGTGTTGGCACTATGCTATGGGCTGCCTGGGAGATTTTCTTTCTTGTAAAACGACGCGTGTGAAACTCCTGGACTTCTTAGAGAATGTAACAAACATCCTCTAAATATCCCAGTCCAGAATATAGCTCTCTGAATCCAGAGATATTCTAAAACCATGTGTCATATTGCCCTATGACGTTAGGCATGGGAACAGAAGCACTCGGTCGGCGATCCTCCCTCTCCCTTTCAGCTCCATCCTGTCCTTGTACACCGAGACGGTGGCAAAGGCGTTGCTGTCAGGCGGAGTCTCGATCACGCCCTCGAATGTCACGTGGTGCACTCCCGTGTCTGTGTCCTGGTGGTAGCCCCCTTCGTGGTCGTGTCCGGCCATGAAGCACACCACACTGCCGTGGGATTGGACGACGGCCAGCAGCTGCTCGTAGTTCCAGGCCAGGCAGACAGGCCCGGTGGAGCGGGGATGCACAGGGAGGTGGCCTGCACAGGAACTAGAGATGTTCCGATACCGATACCAGTATCCGATACTGCCTAAAACGCTGGTATCGGTATCGGGAAGTACTGGAGGTTATGTACCGATCCGATACCACGTAATAAAGCCCTAAAGAAAATCTACATTAAAGTAGTTTATTTATGTTCTTTTTCCGTTATAACTGACTGTCAAACTGGAGAATAAAAGAAAGTTCTGGGGCATTCATTGTTTGTGTTTGTTCATGTTTCACAAAGAGTTTAACCTGAGCCAGACCGACAACAAAGATAGAAATCATATCACATCCATACAGAGATAGTAGTATACAGCTGTTATATCATATCACATCCATACAGGGATAGTAGTATACAGCTGTTATATCATATCACATCCATACAGGGATAGTAGTATACAGCTGTTATATCATATCACATCCATACAGGGATAGTAGTATACAGCTGTTAAAACATAATGAAATATATGACACTCTGGTATCGGATCGGTACTCGGTATCGGCCGATACGCAAGTTCAGGTATCGGAATCGGTATCGGGAAGCAAAAAAGTGGTATCGGGCCATCTCTAACAGGAACACACACGTTTACAGGGATTTAACAGCTGCACTGTATTATAATACACTATATATTCCAAAGACTGAAACTGATTTGTTCATTTTCAAATCATCCATAAACTGTTCCATTCATGGTTTGGTTCCCACGTTACTCCTTTTGTCCAGCCAGCGTTCTAAAGCTCAATGCCTCAAGTGATGTCACTGGAGTCAACGTCGTTTAGAGCTACCACACTAAGGCTGAACAATGAATCATTTTCAAATTGAAATCAAGATTTTAAAGAATGCAATTAGCTAATTGTTGATAGGTTGGATATTTCACGGGTGTGGGAATTGAAATGAGGGAGACATGATTTGGCTGTGGAATTATTAATTGGGTTACGCTAAAATGAGTGAGTAAATTCCAAAAAGTTTAAGTGGTGTTTGAATTGTTGAAGCTGTTGCCATAATCAAATCTAACCTGTGACAAAGTGTTGGCCAACACGATTAGATAAGATTGTGAGTGAGGTTATTTGAAGATTCGGGTCACTTTTTGCTGACAGTGATAAGACCAACGTATAGAGACGCGTTGAGGGACAGAAACGTATCTGTTGTTTTCTTGGGATTGAGACAGGGATGAAAGAAGCCCTAGTGTGTTTGTGGCCCAACTATTACCGATGTCCCATGGTGGGTTACATTGATTAGTGCGTGATTTTGGTGCGGACTTCCCGGTTTGATTGGTGCTTCGTTTGGGAGAGATTCAGTACACAGAGTCGAAATGAATGTCATGAGTGATTGTGACGCATAAGGCTTAAGTGAAGATTTGACTAGTTCAAACCAGATTATTTTGGAGTGCACACGTTTAGGAGTTGAATTTGATGAGGGGACATAGCCAGTAAAGATTTAAAACTGACCATTACCGACTCCAATTTCGGGATCAGGTGCAGCGTACTTGTTTGTGAGTTTTTGTCTTGTTTTGTTTATGTGTTTTGTGTATCTGCTATTTCAAAATGGATCAAAATTATAGTAAGATATCATGCCAGACCCTAACATTACAAAGAAAACCAGAACAAGATGTGCCTTAGTTATGCTTGCTTGTGAAGCATAAGTTAAGAAGGGGAAAGATTTGAGGATAAAAGTATGTGAAATACGGCTCAGGCCTAAAAAAAAAAAAAAGGAAAGAGAAGACAAATGATCAACAGCTTTATAGACCAGAGAGAGATAAATGTACTTTTGAATTAGCATAATGAAGTTCCTATACTGTTACTGTTTTGTTGCAACATTTTGAAATCAGTGTCATAGATTACAATGTAGAAAGAGAATCAAGAGAACTTAAATGAGTAAAAGCACAAATAATGCTTCTGGAGGAGTTGTGTTTTGTGTTTATTCAGGGCCTTGATGTGTCAGAGCGGGCTGTCTCACTTCCCCAAGCTGCAGGACCAGTAAAAAGCTGAACCAGGACCATGAATCCTGGGCTCAGTATTCTATTCCATTCAGTGGGCAACATGGGGCACCTCTATCAGACACCAGCATCAGAAACACATCTGGTGTTACAGAACGAGCGGAGAGGGAGAGGCCGCAGATTTTCAACTGCCCATGGTGGAAGTGAACACCCAGATGGTTTTTCGAGATAAACTGGAGTTGCAGTTCAGTGTCGAGACTGAAAAGCAAGAATGCAACAATGAGAGAGGCCAGGGTGGGGATGACTCTGAGGTCTCCATCACCTATCAATTGGCTCTTTCAGAAGGGACAGTTGAGGAACGGTCAGCAGACGGATCAGAGGACGGGGAGAGTGAGAGACGGATTTTGCTCTGATGCATCGATGTAGGAGAAGAAGATATGCGAATGGAAATCATTTACTTACTTTGTCACTGTAGGGTATTTCAATATCAAGTGCAAGTTGATTAAAAGATGTGCATGAGATGAGAAATTCAATGCAAGGGTTAATGTTTCATGTAAGGGATGTATTTGGGATAATCATCATTCAAAATGTATTCCAGGGGTTCATATTGTTGCATATCACATTGTAGTACTGTATCTCAACTAGGATAAAAAAAGGGAGGATTGATAGGTTGGATATTTCAGCCTACATGTTTCAAATGTATTTTATATCTTGTATGTAGTGTAGGATAGTCTGGGGACAACCTTCACCCACAGGAATGTGTAGAATCTATTATGAGTTTGGGTACAACTTTCACGCAGAGGAATTGGAGCCAGGAATGTGAGAATCTATTAGGAGCACGTGCCATAAAAGGTGTAGTTTAAGAGTAAACGGTTGCACTGAAATAGATAGTTTGAAGTGTGTGAGGACAAAAAGTATAAAGGAGGAGTTCTTCTGATGTTCGTAGAGACACTATGGGTACATGCTCTTAGGAGGGTGTACACATGGTTATCTTCCTTTCTAAGAGAAACCTTGGCATATACATTTGGTGCATGTCAACTGTTCTCTCTTTCATGAAAGAGTTGTTTGTTGTGTGAATAAAGCTGCATTAGTCTGAACTCATTGTACTCAGCATTTTTTCTGTCTCCATCTCCTTTCCAGATATTCCCAGATATCAATTGTGAAGACAGCAATTAATCAAATGTGAATATTTAGTTCAATGTTTGGTGTAACATTTGGATTAATATTTTTTTATTCCTCTTTTTATCACTATATTTACTGTTTTTTCATAAGATAAATGCTGGAATAATGTTACATATCACATTATAAGACTTTATTTAACATGACGTAGAAGGTGTAATATGTAAATGCTGCTGTTGAACTGTGATTTCAGACATTTCAGTTTACAGGAAAGTACTGATACTTTTTATTGGAATAGTTTTTATTATTATAACTTTAGCTTTTGTGTTTGACTGTTTAATGTTCAATGCATATTAAAAGAAATATCCATGTTCTCATCCCTGCATAAGATTATAGAGCAGTTTTGATGGTGTCTCATGTTATAATATAATATTTTCATCTGTGGGCAAATGTTTGTTACTAACCTAACTCTGGGGAGCTTGAGAGCCCTTATGTTTTCTCGCCCCACAGTTTTCCCTGGATTAGGGTGGTACCTAAATCATCGTTGCAGCTATCGCCGTGGTCCTGCTAGGCACCCTGCTACGCCCTGCTACACCCTTCTATGCCCTGCTACACCGTGCAGTGCCCTACTACGCCTTGCTACGCCCTGCAGTGCCCGGCTACGCCTTGCTACGTCATGCTATGTCTTGCTACACCTTGCAACGCCCTGCGTATTTATTGTGACTATAATTGCCACTGTTCATCATCCCCCCAACCGGCACCGGCAGACAACCGCCCACCAAGAGCCTAGGTCTGTCTGAGGTTTCTCCCTGAAAGGAAGTGTTCCTCACCACCCAGGGTTTCTACCTAAAAGGGAGTTTTTCCTCACCACTGTCGCACTAAATGCTTGCTCTTATGGGAATTACTGGAATTGTTGGGTCTTTGTAAATTATAGTGCGGTCTAGATCTACTTTATCTGTAAAGTGTCTCGAGATAACTCTTGTTATGATTTGATACTATAAATTAAATTAAATTGGCGCCCAGATAGCTCAGTTGGTAGAGCGGGCGGCCATGTGTAGAGGTTTACACCTCGACGCAGCGGACCCGGGTTCGATTCCAGCCTGCGGACCTTTGCTGCATGTCATTCCCCCTCTCTCTCCCCTTTCACTTCTTCAGCTGTCCTATAATTAAAGGCCTACAATGCCCAAAAAAAAATAATCTTTAAAAAAAAAAATTAAATTAAATTAAATAATGCTCCATGACATGTTTTATCTGTTACACAGGGAATATTGAACTTTAGCTAAACTTTTTAATTTTTAACATAATTGCAATATCTGGCAAAATAATCACAATTAGTCTTTTTTCCCCAAATCGTTCAGTTCATATTTGAGACTAATTGGGGTCCTGTTCCCCGCTGAGGGGAAATAGCAGTACTCTAATGGCTGATTTATAGTCAGGCAGAGCACGCTGGAGCCTGTGTGTGTGTGTGTGTGTGTGTGTGTGTGTGTGTGTGTGTGTGTGTGTGTGTGTGTGTGTGTGTGTTACTGACTCCACTTAAAATATGCCAGGAATAAAAAATAAACGCTAAATGGACTGCATCTATGTACAGCACTGATATACTAGCCCCAATCAGACAAACTGACACTTTGTATAAGGGACAGATTTTACTTACTGACGATTGTGACTCTTTCCTGTTTCTCATCGGCCAAGGACAGAACCGAATCCAGCCAGTCCAGCTGCTCCTTACTGAAGCCCCCGTTGAACATTGTAAACCTCTGCAGCAGGCCCTCGATCACTGAAACAGGAACACTAAATATGAAAATCATAATCTACTTGCTCTTTACTATCAGTCACCTTGGTGTCTGTTAAATGGCTAAAGTGTAATAAAACATGTTGCCTACATTGATTAATTCAAAAGTCTAAATCCACAAACTACATGGGGAAATCGAGTAGTGTCTCCTATCTACAACCACTGCCAGCTGACAAAGCCCTTAAGCAAGGCACTTGACATTAAAGTGCCCCCGTTGGGCTGCTCAGGGACTGGCAGTGAAAGACAATGACGAGTGACCTTTTAAAGAATGACAAACATGCTTACTACATACATGCTTACTACTACTGACTGAGGTAATACATTAAGTAAGAAGAAGGCTCATTTTCCCATAGACTTCTATAGAAACAGACTTGTTTTTGAGTTCCGTCCATTATTTTTGTCTGTGTAAAAAACAAAAGTGTGACTAGTTAGCAGGCCAGCATACATGGTGGACAGTTGAGGTCCTCGTTGGTGTTGTACAGTTTGAGCAAATCCATAGCCTGGTTGTACTGTTCACTGGACTCCTGTCTGCCCAACAGGCTCACATCATAGGCATCCAGCACCACAAAGGTGAAGCCGGGGCACGGGCTGAAGGAGTAGGCATATATATCACTGCCAGGAGCCTGGGCTCCAAGTCCCTGGCTGCTGCTGCCAGGGTGGAGGCTGTTGCTGTTAGGGTGGAGGCTACCATGGTGGGGGCTGCTGTTGAGCTGTGAACGCAGCAGCGCGCTCCTGCTGAAGTTATAAAACTCGTGGTTGCCCCACACATGGTGGAGCTCCGCGGGGCCGGAGGTGAACTCCCTCAGCACGGTGTGCAGCGCTCGGTCAGAGGCGTCCTGGCTCTTGTTGAAGCCGTCGATAATGTCCCCCAGCTGAAGGATAAACTCTGGTTTGACAGCCGACTCCGACCAACTTTCCCAGGCGTTTCTGAGCAGCTTCAGACTGCTCCGGTAGTACCGCCTCCTCGTCCGGGTGAAATTGTACCCGTCATCGATATCCGCGTACTGAATGTCCGCTATCACGCCGAACGTAAACAGCGGCGTTTGTTGAGGACAGTCGTCCATCCCCGATGTTGTCTTCGGAGGAACTGATGTCTGAGTGTGTTGACCGAGCTAATCAGGAGACACTAACCGGGGACCGGGAATTTACGAATCATACTATGGCCACGCCAAGACCCGCCCTTCAATAGCATTTATTGGCCAGGAGTCCATGCTTACGCAAAGTAACGTAACCCCATTTTTACAGGTCCTATCCCCTGACCAATCTACTATCCTTACCATAACCACTCGAGGTAAAAAAAAAAGGCCTAACCCCAACCAATCGAGCTGCTTCGTAGGGCGAGTCTTGGCGTGACCATAGTAGGATTCGTAAATTTGCGACCGGGACCCATGCCGGCCGGGACCCTGTCAACCCTGTGTCAACCGCCGCACATGATGAAACCTAGCCGGGCAGGCTGTTTGCTCCAGTAACAAAACAACGTAGTCTGTAGTACTCTGTACTGCTCCTGACAAGTAACTAACAATAAAAGCAATGACTTCCGGCTGTATCCTTCAAAATAATGCTGTTAGAAAGACCGGATATTCAAAAACTCCCCCAGTGTGGAATGCACTACAAAACCAACTTCAAATGCTCAAAAATTGTATAATTAACTATATGGTGGTAGAATACCTGAGCACTGAGCACTGAGACTGATGCAGAGCTCAGGAAGTTGTTGACTCTGTCCAGACTCAGAGGAGCACTCTACTGTACTGGCACTGCACACGGTATACATTCATGAGAAGCAATGGAACCGACCATACGCATTCATAAGAAAACAGTGAAGAATCAAACTTAACAGATTTATTTTCATATTTAGGAACACATGTTATTTTGCTTCGTAAACAGGTTGAGAGACGCAGGATTGTGGATTGGTCACACAGCTCACTTCTCTGCTACAGCCGCTTCCTTTTCCCCACCTGACAAAAGAAAACACACGTTCAGGACTCCAGGACTCTGTACCTCTGCGTTTGAAGCAACACTTCACACTACAGTCACCAACACAGCCATCAAGTTGAATTTATGCCTCCAAAACAACAACAACAACAACAACAACGATTTACAGCAGATTATGGTATATTGTATGATAAGGTATGTCTGTTATTTGTATCAGTAGTTTTCATCAAGTGCACCTGAAGTGTCTTTGCCTGGAGTCCACAGCGTCAGGCCGGTGACACACTTGGGAATCCACTTGATGACAGTGGTGGAGGCCAACTCGCCCCACTCGCCCTCAGCTCGCTCCTGCAAACAATGAGTACACAATGAGTTTGTGTACGGAATGAAATGCTCTAAAATACTGTGTATCACTGTGACACATGATTCTGGTTTATTTTGCAAGGAAAACACACACACATTTCCGTCTTTATGTTTTCACAAATGCCTGAGGGCCTCACTGTGATCAGGAAGCAGCGGTGGAATGTAACTAAGTACATTTACTCCAGTACTGTATTTCAGTCCAAATGTTGAGGTACTTGTACTTTACTTGAGTCTTTTCTTTTCATGCCACATTCTACTTCTACTCCGCTACATTTCAGAGAGAAATATTGTACTTTTAACTCCACTACATTAATCTGACAGCTTTAGTTACTAGTTACTTTACACATTAAGATTTCTTAGTTTATAAAATCTGATGTTTTATTATAAATTAAACTAGCCGACAATATAACGACCTACAAGTCCAGCTGAAATGATCAGACCATTACACACTTAGTTGAATGACAGAACTTTTGGATTGTTTCCAGTTTCTAAAATGTGAGGGTTTTTCTGCATTGAGTACTTGTACCTATATTTTCCTGATGAAACTTACATACTAAACTTAAGTAACATTTGAATGCAGGACTTTTACTTGTAACGGAGTATTTTTTATAGTGTGGTGTTGGTACTGTTACTTAAGTAAAGGATGCTGAATACAGCGCTGTAAGTATGTGTTACAGTCCCGCAGCTTGACTGTGTGGAGAGAACTCCAGGATCTCTAAAGATGACACACACTGCAGCCTGCAACATACTTATCAACATGCATCCTGAGGTCTGTATGGAGTCCATCACATCATGCATACAAAGTCAAACATGCACTTAGAACAGGCACGTGTGCATACTGACAAAGAAGAAGCAGGATATGCAATAGAAATGCATTCATGTGTATGAAAAGATGAAGACTAAGATCGTCATGCAAGAAGCTGAAGAGCACCTCCCTCTGCTCCCCCCTCTCTGGAGCCCAGGTAGGGCCACTTCTGTCTCTCTAAATGTTTACCGCTCTCCTCGTCCGTTGCGGGCTGCACATTCAGTTAAGAGAGTTGCTATGGTTACATTGTGTCTATATTCCCTGGGTGTCATATCATGGCTAATTAACATATCATGGCTGCTGTTCCTTCAGTGTGCTCTAACAAAGAGTAGGGTGTTGATGTTGAACTACCTGCTCTGTCTGCTGGTATTCCCCATGCTGCTCACAGCCGATGTCGAACACATACTTCCCCGGGCCACACGGCTGCAACAGAACAGAGGGATGACAGAGACAGCTCCAACACTGGAGAAACAATCTGCTTTCATAATGACAATGGGCCTCATTCACCAATATCTTCCTAAGTTTTCTCTTAAATATGTTCTTAAGAAGGTTCCTAAGAAAAGTCTACGTCGGATTCATGACATGTTCTTAAACAGCACATTTGTTCGCATCTGTGTTCTTAGGATTGATAAATCCCACGTCTTCGTAACTGAAAGCGCGTGCCAGTTGTTCCTAATTAGCATAAGAAAACGCCATATTCCCATATAAGGACATAACACTTCCTGTGCACCTCCTGTGTTGTTAGAATCAGAATGTGGTTGGTTTTATTCATGGATGTATTTTATTTCCTTTAACCATGCAAGTAAGCAAATAAAGTGTGTGAAGCAGTGCAAATGGGGAGATGTGAAGAGGTCCAGCCAAATAAATAAGATATGAACGCGTCATACGCAGCCTGGCGGAGGAGTAAACAACGCTGTGGAGAGAAATAGATATAGCACCTTTGATTTAAAAACGGGAATAATAAAAACAAACGTTTTCATTTTCACTTTTACCGGAGGCTGTATTACCGAGGGTCAGCGGCGCTGCGCCCGGGCTCTGCATCACCGGAGCCGGCTTGGTTCAGCGGTTCCCCATATATACAGTATCTACGGCAACCAAACTTCACTGGTGAGATAAACGTGTGACGGTCAGGAAGACGTTTTGGCAGGGGGGAAACAAGTCGATACATACCCTTCTCATCTCCGTGAGTGCTGTAACGCTGTCTGACGGCTCCAGCGGCATCAGGCCAGCACAGAACATGCAGGTGAATGGTTCCAGTAATCCTACTGCTCCGAATAAGTGACAAAATAACACCAACATGTTCCTATTTACATGTTGTGATTTATAGAGTCACAGCGTGTACAAAAAACAACATAACATGAGACACAGCCGTCTTCTAACTGTAAACAAACCGGGAACTATATTCTCAGGCGGAAGAATATAGTACTTGGGCGGAGTGATATGCTCGCAGCAAGCCTGTCTGAGAATATAGTTCCCGGTTTGTTTACTGTTAGAAGATGGCTGTGTCTCATGTTACGTTGTTTTTTGTACACGCCAGACTTCTACAAATCACAACATGTAAATAGGAACATGTTGGTGTTATTTTGTCACTTTTGTCACAATTTGGAGCAGTAGGCTAGTTGGAACCAGTTACCTCCAGGATCTGTGCTGGGCTAAGCTAATGCTGGAACCGTCAGACAGCGTTACAGCACGCACGGAGATGAGAAGGGTATGTATCGACTTGTCTTACTCTGGGGGTTACTGTGAATAAGCTAAATTCCCAATAAGTTGGCGTGTTCCTTTAAGTACAGTTAGGACGAATTTGTACTTTGTTACATTCTACCACTGCATTTTGGCCCTATAAATAGCGATCAATCACCAAATAACGCAGGATTTAATCAGTTTAATTGCTGATGTAAATTGCAGTGTTAGTGTTTTTTTTGCATAATATGATTTCTTTTTCAACAAATGATCAGAAATACATTACAGTACAATACTATCATTGTAAACGACTGTAGAATTAAATAAAATGCAGTAAGCAATCATTTGGAGCAAATTGTCATCACTCAAATGTGCGTAAGAGTGCTTTTCAGTGTTCGTAGATTTTGTTCTTAGCTAAGAACAAATCCAAGTTAAGAAAACATTAGTGAATGCCAGAATCTTCGTAAAAATTTCGTAAGAAGGGTTTAAGAACACATTTCTTCTTAAGAACTGTTGGTGAATGAGGCCCAATGAGTCCATCAGAGCAGGGAACAGCAGCAGGCGGCAGCATTCATGTCACGTGTAATATGGCTAATAATGATTGTTTGTCTAACCTGAGGGTTTACAACCGCTCTGATCATCAGAATGACGGCTGCAGCTGCAAACGGCAAGCCCAAGGTGTACTAAACTGTAGCTTTCTATGAGCAATCATTACAGCTTCATTCTGATGCAGGCAGCATGTCGAAGAACCAAAATTACAGATTTTACAAGCAAATATTTACTTTAAAAGGTACACTGTGTAGGAATTTTTCCCATCTAGCTTTGAAACTGTATTTTGCATTCAAACGAATAGTGCTCTCTAGCGCCTCCCTTTTTCAAATGCGTGTTGCAACTACACGGTAGCCGTTATGTACCAAGAAGCTATGACAACATGTCTTCCAATTTTCGCTTTTTTGGCGACGAGGATTCCTTCTCCTGTGGCTCGGCATAAGTATGATCCTCCATTATGAACTAAAGTGCAGGACAGGCTTTCAAATTTGCCGGGGCAGTGACAAGCGCCTCTCACTGATCTCCTTCTACGTTTCAGCTGGTTTCAGTCACGTGACGCTGGCTCTGAACGAAAACGCGTTGTGGATTAGCTAGACAGGTAGGCTAGTGCTTTATGTCCCTCTCAGCGATTATAATTTTTAAAAATGGTGGAACGACATGGAATCCTCCTTGGACTTGCCCATCCAATGTAAATACAGATAAGAAATTCTTCGCTTACGAGGATAGGTCAGATAATTGGCAGAGGTAATTTTACGCCAATGAGGACATATTTATGAATGAAGACATTTTAGCTAATAAAATACTTAAAACACCACACAGTGTACCTTTAAGTAAAGGCTGAGGAGTACTTTTATTCTGTATTATTCCAACCCATCTACACTGTTTCTTCCCTGACAGAGATGGATCCTGCCCAGCATTAATGAACCAAACTATTACTGTCCCCTGACACCCCTCTCCCACAGGGAAACATATCACATGTTGTCAGGAATCAGCGGCTGAGCATTTTGTGAAGGAGTCATCAAAGTAGAACTCACATTACTGTTGACAAAGTTGCCTTTGTATCTAGCGTTAGAGTGGATGTACTCTCCAGCTGCCTCCATCTTGCCGTTCAGCCAGGAGCCCCGGTACTGGGAGCCCGTCTTCTGGTAATGGTAAATGCCCTGGCCGTGCCTGCAATCACATAACACCAAGGATGCCAGCCAGTTTAAAATGTCCATTTTCTGTATCGAATTAGAATGGATTTGGGAATGTGCAGGTAAAAAGATGTTGATGTTGAAACTAGGCTCAACATATATAACAGTTGTATGTAAATAGGTCCTGCTGTATATTGAAATAATTACATTTATTGCTCCTAGATATCTAAAATAACATATTTCGATTTTCACCAGCATTGATTGCCAGCAGAAATCACATTCTCATGCATTTGTCTGTATCATTGTATCACCACTGTTGCTAGTAGGAAATTTAAATTGTTGGGTCTTTGTAAATTACAGAGTGTGGTCTAGACCTACCCTATCTCTTAAGTGTCCTGAGATAACTCCTGTTGTGGTTTGACACTTTGACAATTTGTTGAATTGAAATTGAATCACTGAGTTTAGTTTAAGGAACTCTAGCAGGCTTTGAATGGAGAAGGCACAGCAACGTGTGCTTTCAGAACTGAAAACACATCAGTGACATGTACTTGGACTTTTCAAACTATAGATATAGTGTACCTGATGTGATGCAGCCAATCTCCATCATACGTGTCTCCGTTGGGGTAGGTGTAGACCCCGTGGCCCTGTCTCAGGTCCTCCACCCACGACCCTGACACACCCAAAGAGACAGCAATGAGAGTTAGTTCTTGAATCTTCAGCTGGACCCTTGTCAGCTGAAAACCTCACACACTGATGAACTCATATTACACCTTCATATTTAGAGCCATCTGGATAGTAGAAGGTGCCCTGTCCATGTTTCATGTTGTTGTGATAGTCTCCCACATATCTCGCCCCATTCTTGAAGCGATATGTCCCCTTTAGACAAAACAGTCAAAGATACATATAGATTAGTCAAACAGACAATTATTTTCCAGTTAACGTAATGGAAACATGGATGGGCGATGATAGAACAACTGTTTCATCACAGACTGAACATGGATTTAGAAACATTAACAACATTTCTTTAATTCAAAGTGCACATACAGTATGTGTTATTATTACTGCCATTATAGTACTACTATTAGCATGCATGTGAGGGTCTATCTACTGTAGACCTTCACTCATCCCCTGTCGGACAGGTGTTTTGGTTTAACAAGCAACCCTGTTACCTGGAGACTTTCAGCTAAATGCGTCTGTGGTTCTCGTAGTGATGACAGCTGTTGAAAACGGGAAGAGAACATGCAGCTGTCCTCGTGAATGCCTCTTTGTTAAGTTTTTCATTCAAATGTTAAAACATAACGTTACCTATCTGGTCTTTGGAGTCTTGTTTGAGGAAACTTGTCAGTCACGTTTTGAACGTTGCTTGCTGCTACGGAAAAGCGGAGGAGAGAAAGTTGCTTTTCCTGTGACAGTCTAACGCAGGGGTGGCCAACCAGTTCAGTATAAAGAGCCACAAAAGAAAACACAAACCATAGCAAAAAGCCACACAACACATGCACGTCCACATTAAAACAGCAACAGTGACTTCCAGATCTAATGACAGTCATAATACATAGCAGTTTTCATAGGTTTTTTTTTCTTACTTAGAATGACTCAGTGGGAAACCTGACAGTCTTTGTTATCCACAATCCTTTTTAGGTCTGGTTGTACTCTGTTGTGGCCACTCGAAGCGACTCTTTCATTCATTTGTCACTAGAGGGGCTTTCAAACAATCTGATTCAGCAGTGAAAGGGTTAATGAGGAAGGTGATCTGTGGCTGCTTTTTTTCCTCAGGTTGCAGAGTCTGTCCATAAAAAAACTCTGCTGCATTATTTTTTATTTAAAAAAAATTGGCAAATGTATTGGCCGATGCATTCAAATGCTTTTTTTTTTTTTTTACTTATCTGAAATGTTTCAAAAAGTAATAAAAAAAAAATCCACCAATAACATAGCCCCCAGCCACACAGTAAGAGCCTCAAAGGAGCAGGCAAAGAGCCGCATACGGCTCAAGAGCCACAGGTTCGCCACCCTTGGTCTAACGTTATCTCTTTAACGTTACTTATATTTTATTTAGTCTCGCCACTGCCAGACCTTCCCAAGAGTGTATGGCAATATGTCAGTTGTGTTGGAAACTAGTAAAATAATGGTATTTTTACATACACTAATGGTCTTATTTGCATGCCGTGTGGTCACAACTTGATCTGGCTGACTCCTGTTTGAGACTCTGTATGATGTATAAGTTATTTTAATGAGTTAATTTAATGACATGCCCACGATTAATCAATGTGATGAAATGGTACACTGGGTTAGTCTACTGACTTTCATTTATTTTACCCATAGACAGTGAACTTAATGGACAAAGCTACGCCGTAGATTTCCACGGAGACCAGTGAACTCTATTAGAAGCACTTTTCCGGTGAAGGCTGAGCGTTCTTGCTCAGCCTCAAACTGAGCTTGATGATGTAGATGTGACGTGAGCAACCTGTCTGAAAGTTTTAAGTCTTCTGGTAGCTGTGCCAAGAGAAATCTCAATCATTCCCAATCTTGCAAAGACAGAGAGCGTAGGTATACAGTATGTAAGGAGATAACATAGGCACAGGCTAATTATTGCTAAATAAAATGCTAGTTAACATTAGTAATTAAACTTATACAGCGAATGTAAGTCAAAAATGCCTGCGAACTTCTCCTGACTATACGGTAATTTGTCTACTATGCGACAGAAAGTCGCGTGGTTATGACACAATTGTTAGCCTATTTTTACAAAAACGTCTGCTACGGGGCCATAACGTGAGATAAAAGGTAATGGAGCGTTTTATACACTGTCGTGTTTCTTTAGAAATAAACAATGGACAAATAGAGTCTTTAAATGCTTCCGATGTAAAGTTATTCGCTGTCAAAGTGACGCCAAAATGAATGGCAGTCAATGGGATGCTAACGGCAGGTGATGGCTTATTAGCAACAAAATGGCTCCATAGGAGGTACGCTTATCCCCTTGATTTTACCACAGTGGCATGAGTTTAAATCCAACAAATGCATGTTTATATATTTATTTTAACTTTAGGGCTAAATATAGCTCTTCTACGGGATACAGGTGTACTCAAACAGGCTCTAAAGACGAATAGGTGTAGTCTTTTAAATAAAATGTAGTATATATATCAGCGATGTTTCATTTCCGGGATTGTTCAGGGGCACGTTCAATCTCAATCTGTGCACCGTTTTGCTACGGTTTCCATGGTTGAACGACATGTTCCCTCGGAACGGTGTGAAACAGTGTGAAACAGTGTTCAACGGTGGGTGTGTCTCTTGTTTATTGGCTGTGTCACAGGTGATACTCAATCAGCAGAGATGTGTCTGTAACTCATAGTAATAATAAGGCACAGCGCTTGCGCACACAACGGGGTGTTCAACGCAGCCCGTTTCAGTTTTAAAAAACTTGTTGCTACGTTTTGTCCGGGCTGAACCTTCCTCTTTCTTTGTGTTGGCATTCTAAACTCTGGTGGATTTATGAGGACTATGGTTAAAGGTATTGTGGAGGATTCCCAATTCCAAATTTTAGAAAAGAACTGCCCTCTGTACTTTTTGAAAAAATGCACATGCGCAACACTCTGCCTGCTCCCGAGAGGGAACGCCTATTAAACGTGTGCACGAGAGTGCACTGTTTACAAGTTGCTGTCGGCATGGCTCATACAAGCCTACTTTCCAAAAGAAGATTTGCACTTTTTCACAAATTGAGATGTTTACCGTGTGTGCGCGGTGCGTGACTTGTGCCAGGGCTAGCATCGCTAATCATATGGTGTTTTTCCATTACATGGTACCTGCTCGTCTCGCCTCGACTCTACTCGACTCGCTGTGCGTCCGTTTTCCATTGCAGATTTTAGTATTGCCTCAGCGTGGCTGGTCGTCATAGCGACTGCCGTGGGCTTGGCTTAGTAGCTTGCTTTCCCATTGACATATCCCCGACGCATTTCCTGGTTCTCCATCTCCGTAAACATGATATCAAAGAGATAGTTAACGTTTACTGCTCCAGATTTCCCACCGTGGTCACATATATATGACTCTAGAGTCGCTACTCGCTTTGTTTCTCTCACATATATATGACTCTAGAGTCGCTACTCACTGCGGAGATAATTGCCGTCACTCTCTCACTTCTCCCTCGCTCACTAGCTCCCCACACACACACATACGGCAACTCGACACACACACATCACACATGCACACACCAGCGCACCAGTATAACCATCAGGCCACTTGTATGCTACGGAGAAAGCTCTGCGTGGAGCCTCTGGCAGCAAAAAAACACCGCTGGCTAAACTATTTAAAAATGCCGTCTCTCGCTAGCAATGCAGTGATCAGTGACGCTTCTTTCCGACCAATCAGCAGCCTGCAGGGTTTCACGTCACCTTCTCGGCTCGCTTGGAACCTCGACTGAGCAGGTACTAAAAAAAGTACCTGTTAGCAGGTACCAGGTACTTTTTTTCGTAATGGAAAACCAAAAAAGGCGAGTAGAGTCGAGGCGAGGCGAGTAGGTACCATGTAATGGAAAAGCGCCAATAGCTTACATCAACTTTTACTAGCAGTGATTTCAAATGGATTTCTCCAAATAGCATGCCAAACTTTACCGGTGGAGTAGAAACTTCACGACTAAGGCATCAGTGTGAAGCCCAACCTGTGCTTTTAGCGCACGCCAGCGTGTGAAATATTCTCCCAAAAGCTTCAATGAAAGCGACTGACAAGTTTCCTCAAACAAGACTCCAAAGACCAGACAGGTAGCTAACGTTATGTTTTAACATTTGAATGAAAAACTTAACAAAGAGGCATTCACAGGACAGCTGCTTATTCTCTTTCCGTTTTCAACAGCTGTCGTCACACCCACAGACGCATTTGGCTGAAAGTCTCCAGGTAACAGGGTCGCTCTTTGAACCGAACCACATGCACTGCTCTGGGCCTGTCCTGGGGGACTTTAACAGTCCTAACGTTACCTGTCCGTGCCTCGTGCCGTGCTCGTACTGTCCCTGATAAACGTCTCCGTTGGGCAGGACAGCTTTCCCGACTCCGTGTCTCTCTCCTGCTTCATTTCTGTCTCCTTCATATTCCTGCTCCACTCAAAACAAACACAACAGGTCAGCACAAGCTACCGCTAGCAGCTAACGCTAGCTTTACAACACATGCTATTCTCTCACCCCGACTTTACTGCGCTCATCATCAAACTCATCCGACCCTACGTCCGACATTATTCTCTCTCGTCTCAACTTCTACACTGCAGACTGACTGTGCGCTCTCTGGTAGTTTACGGTTACCGTGACAACGGTCAGTCCCACGTGACTGAGAGTCGTCATATGGTTAGTTGAATTCGGCCAGCTGAGCAGTATCAATCATACACACCTATGCATAAATATACATAAATACTTTTACACATTACCGTTGGAGATTCTCCGCTGAGTTTCTGTCATCTTGAACCTGGCTGAAAACCCGTTGGAGGTATAAACATAACTACTGTTCTCAGTCTGTTCTTTTAACACATTTTACACAAGATCTGCTCTAGCAAACACAAATCAGCCCGTAATATCAGTCACGTTTATATATTTCAACATCAACAAAATATTTTATGATGCTTATATAAAACTTAAATATAATATCTGTCTGAATGTGCACGTTCACAGACCGACAGAGAGACAGACAGACACACAGAGTAATATATTTCTAACATTTAAACAATAATATTTCATTAATTTAAACTAAAAATCTTGACATTCACTTAGTTAGTAACAAGCTCATTATCACAATTTATTATATTTCAATTCAATCAGTCACATTTTCAAATGTAGCTTAGCTACATGTCAACCTGTGACTCCTCAAACACACCAAAATATGGCAATAGTATAGTCTAAGAAATGTAGTATTACAATTAGTACCAGAATGAAATGAAAATACTCTTAATTCCTTTTTTTAATAAAGTTTATTAAAAAAAAGGAATTAAGAGTATTTTCTAAATATGCATCCCTATTAGGATAAGTAGATATAATATTTTACTCAAACATAAAGTCCTGTGGGATAGAACGTGTTGTTTGGCCCTGAAGCCCAAGTAGTTGCGTGAAGTCACTACCTTAATAAGTCAAAAAGCAAAATGCTATGAATCTGAACAAATTTAGGTATTGCCTTTCTCCAGCTGACCATCCCAAAAATGCACCAGAATACAGGAAATCACATTTCAAAATTTTCTGGGGGAGCACCCCCCTCACGGTTTGCACCTACTTTTCCACAAATAGAGTAGGGGGAGAGGGTCCTTATGCATCTGTACCCAGGGGGACAGGAGTTCATAATCCGTCAATGTATTAATACATAACCTCACTGTATTCATTTATAATCTAACATTATAGCGTGACATTTGTGTCAATAATCGTCAAGCACAGGTGACTCCGTGTGGTGGGAGGGGGCCCCCAAATCAAATTCTGCTTAGGGCCCCCAAAAGGCTCGGGCCGGCGCTGTTTCAACAACAACATCAAACGAGAAGTTGGAATGTGTATGTGGTATGTAAATCTTTAAGGAAGAAAACACAGAGCTTGAGGTTTGTCAGCAGTGACACTGGAGGGCGCTGTTGTCTGCCTTTCATTGTAATGTTCCATTCATGTCCTACACAGACTGTAAATATTAAAATTTGTATTCAGGAATTCAGCTGTCTGTCATGGAAACACGAAAATACAAATACAAAATCATTAAAATCATGAATTCAAGTGCCATTATGAAACAAATAAAACAAACACAATGACTGTGCTTTAACATCAGCAACATCAAATTTAATCACTTCTTCTCGTGGCTGCCTGCACTTAACATGAATTTCAAAACTCCATACCAAAATTATTTATTATTTTTATTCAGAAACTCCTTCCTACATACATTGCAAAAGGCTTTGTTTGCATCACGTAAAACTGCAGTAATCCAGGGGTATTTCCCTACCCAGTCCTCCCGGTACCTGCAGTGACGTTTTTGCTTTTTAGCTACCCAGGACACCAGCCTCAGCCTCCATTTCATCAATGAATGAATGAATGAAAAATAGCAATGCGTGTTACCAAAATTCGCGCCTATGTACTGTTGAAGCCAATGAGCAGCTGACGGGAGCTGGCTGCAGGACAACTCAATCACCATGAACAGTTTTTAATGTTCTATCAGACTATAACTACTCGAGAGTCTGCTCTTGAGACTTTGCTCAAATCTTTGGGACAATTAGGGCAGGATTCAGGATTCGGAACAACTGCTTGGATTTCGGGACTGTCCCGAATTTTTCGGTACGTCTGGTCACCCTAGCTGTCTATCAATGATATCAAAGTGCATCTCTGGCAGATAATAGATGGTGTAAACTCTATTTAGTAGCCCTTTATTTAGACAACTTGAACTTGAGTTGACATTAACTCGTAAGCCCTGAGATGTTACATTGTTACATGTTACATTAAGGATCAGAACGACATTCACGTTGGCCTTCTGAGAATCGCACATTCAAAACATCTGAAGCACTTATCCAATCAACAGGAACACACATGGCAGTTATAGTCTGTGGCTGCAGTCATTGTCCTCACACTGCGTAGCATTGTCCCTTTGAGGGCACCCAAAGCATATCTCGTTGCTGATTGGTTCCCTAAAGTAGCTCATGTCAAAGATGGAGGCAGTGTAAGTCCTAGGTTCATTGGCTGCTTGTACAGGATTTAACACCCTTCTTCTCAGTTTACAGCCATCTAATCTCCCTCTGATGAAACCACAATGAAAAAAGCAGTGACAGATTCAAGCGCTCTGTGCACTCAGTCTGATGTCCTGTTACCTTGGTGCATGCAGGGTGTTTCCTGGCTCAAAATGGGCCTGGGGGGGGACTACGCACAACAGAAAGCATGATGGGTTATTAAACAGAAATCTTATATTTCTGACAATTTGATAAACAAACATGTATATTACGCTTGAGTAAGTAAAACCCCAATTAACAAAACTGCTTAAAAAAATAATATTAATAGTTAAATAAATCACCAGGAAAGTCCGGTACAGCCCCACTCTAGAGATAAAACTGAGATTTGCTCTCATATTGAAGTTTATGTTCTGCTTGTTAAATGGCTCTTAAACACATTTAGAGAGGATCTGAATTGCTATTTTTATTCTCAATTTTTTTGTTTTTTAAGATTTTTTTGGAGGGGCTTTTTCCCTTTATTTGATAGTGACAGGAAAGGTGGGAGCGATATGGGGGATGGCACGCAGCATAGGTCGGACTCGAACACGGGCCGCTGCAAAGGTCTCAGCCTACATGGAGCGCCGCTCTTACTGGGTGAGCTAGAGGTCGCCCCTTTATTCTCAATTCTTATCATTTTGGTGCTGGTGATTTTCCTTTGGAGCTGGCTTAAACCTCTTTGGAGGGGTACCAAAAATTCCTCTATGCAGGAAACACCATGTGTTACCTTGGTGCGTGTGATGTCCTGTTAGCTTGGTGCATGTGATGTACTGTTACCTTGGTGCATGAGATGTCCTGTTACCTTGGTGCATGAGATGTCCTGTTACCTTGGTGCATGAGATGTCCTGTTACCTGGGTGCATGAGATGTCCTGTTACCTTGGTGCGTGTGTTATCCTGTTACCTTGGTGCATGAGATGTCCTGTTAACGTGGTGCATGAGATGTCCTGTTACCGTGGTGCATTACCTTGGTGCGTGACATGATGGGCTGCTGTCTCCACATAGACAAATCATTCCAGATCTAGTTAGAGCATCTTGTTGTGGAATATGCTCAGAGGGAGATCAGAGGATGGATAGCAAACTCATGAGCCAAAGCCATGATGTGGTTGGCTTAGTATAAAGACTGGAAGGAATGGAAATGACGACTTTGGCTCTCACCAAAGTTTAAACATAGGCCGATCATCACCTCTACAGTTCACTAATGAATCCCCCTGAAACACAGATTGTTATTTTACAGTTTGGGTTATGATTCAGCATTACTCTTATCTGACCAATTTTTTCAGTAATGAGTAATCTAACGCGTTACTATTTCCAAACCAGTAATCAGATTAAAGTTACTTATCCAAGTCACTGTGCGTTACTATTTTTGTCATTTTCCTTAGTAAAAATATATATTTTTGCTTTCTTCTTGCGTCTCGGGGAGTGAAGTCACGTATGCAAGAAGTCACGTTTTCAGCATGAGGACAGTTCACGTGTACCACGCAGCGACACAAACGTAAACAACAATGGAGGGAGGAGAGAGATGCACGTTTTCTAGCTGGAAATACAGTAACTATTTAGAGTTTGTGTCAGCTAAAGATGGCAATATTAAGGTTCGTTGTACACTCTGTGCTGGTGGCGACAAAGTGCAATCTAGCTACAAAAACACTACGTCAAGTTTTTTCAAAGTAACTGTGGCAACGCTGTATATGAATGATTCAGAGGAGAACTGGGTGTTGTGGTCAGATGAGACCAAAATCGAGCTCTTTGGCATCAACTGAACTTGCTGTGTTTGGAGGAGGAGAAACGCTGCCTGTGACCCCAAGAACACCATCCCCACCGTCAAACATGGAGGGGGAAACATTATGCTTTGGGGGTGTTTTTCTGCTAAGGGGAAAGGACAACTTCACCACATCAAACGGACAATGGACGGGACCATGTACCATCAAATCTTGGGTGAGAACCTCCTTCCCTCAGAAAGGGCATTGAAAATGGGTCGTGGATTGGAATTCCAGCATGACAATGACTCAAAAAACACAGCCAAGACAACAAAGGAGTGGCTCAAAAAGAAGCACATTAATGTCCTGGAGTGGCCTAGCCAGTCTCCAGACTTTAATCCCCTTGAAAATCTGTGGAGGGAGCTGAAGGTTTGAGTTGCCAAACGTCAGCCTCGAAACCTTAATGACTTAGAGAACATCTGCAAAGAGGAGTGGGACAAAATCCCTTCTGAGATGTGTGCAAACCTGGTGGCCAGTTACAAGAAACAACTGACCTCTGTGATTGCCAACAAGGGTTTTGCCACCAAGTAGTAAGTCATGTTTTGCAGAGGGGTCAAATATTTATTTCCCTCATTAAAATGCAAATCAATTTATAACGTGTTTGACATGTGTTTGTCTGGATTTTTTGTTGTTATTCTGTTTCTCACTGTTCAAATGAACCTGATATCTGGGAAATCTGGAAAGGAGATTGAACAAATGCTGAGTACAATGAGTTCAGACTAATGCAGCTTTATTCACACAACAAACAAACATACTTTCATGAAAGAGAGAACAGTTGACATGCACCAAATGTATATGCCAAGGTTTCTCTTAGAAAGGAAGATAACCATGTGTACACCCTCCTAAGAGCATGTACCCATAGTGTCTCTACGAACATCAGAAGAACTCCTCCTTTATACTTTTTTGTCCTCACACGCTTCAAGCTATCTATTTCAATGCAACAGTTTACTCTTAAACTACACCTTTTGTGGCACGTGCTCCTAATAGATTCTCACATTCCTGGCTCCAATTCCTCTGCGTGAAAGTTGTGCCCAAACTCATAATAGATTCTACACATTCCTGTGGGTGAAGGTTGTCCCCAGACTAACCTTCTTGTGTAGTACACTACATACAAGATATAAAATACATTTGAAACATGTAGGCTGAAATATCCAACCTATCAATCCTCCCTTTTTTATCCTAGTTGAGATACAGTACTACAATGTGATATGCAACAATATGAACCCCTGGAATACATTTTGAATGATGATTATCCCAAATACATCACTTACATGAAACATTAACCCTTACATTGAATTTCTCATGCACATCTTTTATTCAACTTGCACTTGATATTGAAATACCCTACAGTGACAAAGTAATTAAATGTTTTCCGTTCGCATATCTTCTTCTCCTACATCGATGCATCAGAGCAAAATCCGTCTCTCACTCTCCCCGTCCTCTGATCCGTCTGCTGACCGTTCCTCGACTGTCCCTTCTGAAAGAGCCAATTGATAGGTGATGGAGACCTCAGAGTCATCCCCACCCTGGCCTCTCTCATTGTCGCATTCTTGCTTTTCAGTCTCGACACTGAACTGCAACTCCAGTTCATCTCGAAAAACCATCTGGGTGTTCACTTCCACCATGGGCAGTTGAAAATCTGCGGCCTCTCCCTCTCAGCTCGTTCTGTAACACCAGATGTGTTTCTGATGCTGGTGTCTGATAGAGGTGCCCCATGTTGCCCACTGAATGGAATAGAATACTGGGCCCAGGATTCATGGTCCTGGTTCAGCTTTTTACTGGTCCTGCAGCTTGGGGAAGTGAGACGGCCCGCTCTGACACATCAAGGCCCTGAATAAACACAAAACACAACTCCTCCAGAAGCATTATTTGTGCTTTTACTCATTTAAGTTCTCTTGATTCTCTTTCTACATTGTAATCTATGACACTGATTCAAAATGTTGCAACAAAACAGTAACAGTATAGGAACTTCATTATGCTAATTCAAAAGTACATTTATCTCTCTCTGGTCTATAAAGATGTTGATCATTCGTCTTCTTTTTCTTTTTTCCTTTTTTTTCTTTAGGCCTGAGCCTTGTTTCACATACTTTTATCCTCAAATCTTTCCCCTTCTTAACTTATGCTTCAGAAGCAAGCATAACTAAGGCACATCTTGTTCTGGTTTTCTTTGTAATGTTAGGGTCTGGCATGATGTCTTACTATAATTTTTATCCATTTTGAAATAGCAAATACACAAAACACATAAACAAAACAAGACAAAAACTCACAACAAATATGCAGCACTTGATCCCGAAATTGGAGTCGGTAATGGTCAGTTTTAAATTTTTACTGGCTATGTCCCCTCATCAAATTCAACTCCTAAACGTCTATGAACTCCAAAATAATCTGGTTTGAACTAGTCAAATCTTCACTTACGACTTATGCGTCACAATCACTCATCACATTCATTTCGACTCTGTGTAGTGAACCTCTTCCCAAACGAAGCACCAATCACACAGAGAAGTCCGCACCAAAATCACACACTAATCAATGTCCCCCACCATGGGACATCGGTAATATTTCGGCCACAAACACACTAGGGCTTCTTTCATCCCTGTCTCAATCACAAGAAAACAACAGATACGTTTCTGTCCCTCAACGCTAGATTTGATGAAGGCAACATCAGCTGTCAACAATTCAAACACCATTTAAACTTTTTGGATTTTCCCTCATTAATTTTAGTCTTACCCCAATTAATAATTTCATATCTCCATCCTTTCCTTCCCATCAAACAGTTCTTTCACAGACAAGCTTAATAGGGAGCAAACTCTTTCATTCACACTGAATGAAACAGCTACTCACCTCTCATTAGATCTGTATCCTGTTCGTGACGCCAATTGATATCTGGGAAATCTGGAAAGGTGATGGAGACTGAACAAATGCTGAGTACAATGAGTTCAGACTAATTCAGCTTTATTCACACAACAAACAAACATACTTTCATGAAAGAGAGAACAGTTGACATGCACCAAATGTATATGCCAAGGTTTCTCTTAGAAAGGAAGATAACCATGTGTACACCCTCCTAAGAGCATGTACCCATAGTGTCTCTACGAACATCAGAAGAACTCCTCCTTTATACTTTTTTGTCCTCACACGCTTCAAACTATCTATTTCAGTGCAACAGTTTACTCTTAAACTACATCCTTTATGGCACATGCTCCTAATAGATTCTCACATTCCTGGCTCCAATTCCTCTGCGTGAAAGTTGTACCCAAACTCATAATAGATTCTACACATTCCTGTGGGTGAAGGTTGTCCCCAGACTAACCTTCTTGTGTAGTACACTACATACAAGATATAAAATACATTTGAAACATGTAGGCTGAAATATCCAACCTATCAGAACCTACCAATAAAATTATAGACTGATCATTTCTTTGTCAGTGGGCAAATGTACAAGATCAGCATGGGATCAAATACTTTTTTCCCTAACTGTACAATTAAAGGAAAAGTGTTTTATCTTGCAATATTTTTACTGTCCTGTTTCAAATGCTCTGCCAGTCTTGTGTTGTCCTCGCTGCCCTCCAGTGTCCATCTTTGGGCGATGATGGCAGAGGAAAAGACGACCATAAATCCACTGTAATCTCTACAGCCGTCCCAGGAGGATCAGGGGGGCTATGTCTTTATTTATTAGCCTGTCATAGCAATTATGAGAGTCACAGATGCATTTTATGTAATACATCAAAACAGTAAGTAAACCTCAGAGACAGTGCTATTGCATACTTCCACGCTGAAATGTGTGCACAACACAATAACTTATCCATATAAAATGCATGGTTAGCCTAAGCATAAAGTCTGAAAATGTGGGGAAACAGTGAGAAGGAAAAGCTCACTATATTTAACTGGTTTAATCCATACAGAAACCCAAACGTCCATCCGTCCATCCCTCCATCCATCCATCGTCCTCCGCTTATTCGGGGTCGGGTAGCAGGGGCAGCAGCTCTAGTAGGGGACCCCAAACTTCCCTTTCCTGAGCCACGTTAACCAGCTCTGAATCGGGGATCCAGAGGTGTTCTCAGGCCAGGGTGGAGATATAATCCCTCCACCTAGTCCTCGGTCTTCCCAGAGGCCTCCTCCCAGCAGAAACTGAAACGTAAAAATGGCAATTTGAGGTTCAAGGGGAAATTATGTTTGAAGGATTTCTTGGTGTTATAACGAAATAATTAGTGAGCTTTTAGGGTTGAGGGTTCAGGCAGGCTATTTGTTCTTCATGCTACAGTAATCAGAATTAGAAATACTTTAATAATCCCAGGGGGAAATTATTTTCGTTACCACTCCATGTATACAAACAACAAATAAAAACAACATATATTATCAATACTTTAAATATACAGTACAGGCCAAAAGTTTGGACATACCTTCTCATTCAATGGGTTTCTTTATTTTCATGACTATTCACATTGTAGATTCTCACTGAAGGCATCAAAACTATGAATGAACACATATGGAATTTTGTACTTAACAAAAAAGTGTGAAATAACTAAAAACATGTCTTATATTTTTGATTATTTGATAGCGCTGCAAACCCTTGGTGTTCTGTCAATGAGCTTCATGAGGTAGTCACCTGAAATGGTTTTCACTTCACAGGTGTGCCTTGTCAGGGTTAATTAGTGGAATTTTTTCCCTTATTAATGAAAAAGCAAAGGGTGGCTACTCTCCAGCCCATGGGCCCACCACCTGTGGGAGGAACCGCTGGGGTCGGGTGCAATGCCACATGGGTGGCAGTGAAGGTCAGGGGCCTCGACGGACCAGACCCGGGCAGCAGACGCTGGCTCTGGGGACGTGGAACGTCACCTCTCTGTGGGGGAAGGAGCCGGAACTGGTGCGGGAGGTGGAGCGCTACCGGTTAGATCTGGTGGGGCTTACCTCTACGCACAGTCTTGGTTCTGGAACCATACTCCTGGATAGGGGTTGGACTCTTTTCTTCTCCGGAGTTGCTCAGGGTGTGAGGCGCCGGGCGGGTGTGGGGATACTCACAAGCCCCCGGCTGAGCGCCGCTCAGCCGGGGGCTTGAGTTTACCCCGGTGGACGAGAGGGTCGCCTCCCTACGCCTGCGGGTTGTGGGGGGGAAAAACTCCTTGACTGGAGTCCTGCATGGGGCTCCAGTGGGGGACTCCATTGTTCTGCTGGGGGACTTCAACGCACACGTGGGCAATGATGGAGACACCTGGAGAGGCATGATTGGGAGGAACGGCCTCCCTGATCTAAACCAGAGTGGTTGTTTGTTGTTGGACTTCTGTGCTATTCATGGATTGTCTATAACGAACACCATGTTCGAACATAGGGATGCTCATAAGTGTACCTGGTACCAGAGCACCCTAGGCCGAAGGTCAATGATCGATTTCATAATCGTTTCATCTGATCTGAGGCCGTATGTTTTGGACACTCGGGTGAAGAAAGGGGCAGAGCTGTCAACCGATCACCATCTGGTGGTGAGTTGGGTCAGGGGTGGGGAAGACTCTGGGACGGACCTGGTAAGCCCAAACGTGTAGTGCGGGTAAATTGGGAACGTCTGGAGGAGGCCCCTGTCCAACAGACTTTCAACTCACACCTCCGGCGGAGCTTTTCGTGCATCCCTGTGGAGGCTGGGGGCATTGAACCCGAGTGGACAATGTTCAAAGTTTCCATTGCTGAAGCTGCGGCGAGGAGCTGTGGTCTTAGGGTCTTAGGTGCCTCAAGGGGCGGTAACCCACGAACACCGTGGTGGACACCGGTGGTCAGGGAAGCCGTCCGACTGAAGAAGGAGTCTTTCCGGGATATGTTATCCCGGAGGACTCCGGAGGCAGTTGCAGGGTACCGAAGGGCCCGAAGGGCTGCAGCCTCTGCCGTGAAAGAGGCAAAGCAGCGGGTGTGGGAAAAGTTTGGAGAAGACATGGAGAAGGACTTTTGGTTGGCACCAAAGTGCTTCTGGAAAACTGTTCGCCACCTCAGGGGGGGCGGGGAACCATCCAAGCTGTGTACAGTAAGGATGGGACACTGTTGACCTCAACTGAGGAGGTAATAGGGCGGTGGAAGGACCACTTTGAGGAACTCCTGAATCCAACTAATACGCCCTCTATGTTAGAGGCAGAGCTGGAGGATAACTGGGGATTGTCGTCGATTTCCCAGGCGGAAGTCACTGATGTAGTCAAACAACTCCACAGTGGCAAAGCCCCGGGGATTGATGAGATCCGTCCAGAAATGCTCAAGGCTCTGGGTGTGGAGGGGCTGTCCTGGTTGACATGCCTCTTCAACATTGCGTGGAAGTCTGGGACGGTGCCAAAGGAGTGGCAGACTGGGGTGGTGGTTCCCCTTTTTAAAAAGGGGGACCAGAGGGTGTGTGCCAATTACAGGGGTATCACACTTCTCAGCCTCCCTGGTAAAGTCTACTGCAAGGTGCTGGAAGGGAGGGTTCGGCCGATAGTCGAACCTCGGGTTGAGGAGGAACAATGCGGATTCCGTCCTGGTCGTGGAACAACGGACCAGCTCTTCACTCTCGCAAGGATCCTGGAGGGAGCCTGGGAGTATGCCCAACCGGTCTACATGTGTTTTGTGGATTTGGAGAAGGCGTATGACCGGGTCCCCCGGGAGATACTGTGGGAGGTGCTGCGGGAGTATGGGGTGAGGGGGTCTCTACTCAGGGCCATCCAATCTCTGTACAACCAAAGCGAGAGCTGTGTCCGGGTTCTCGGCAGTAAGTCGGACTCGTTTCAAGTGAGGGTTGGCCTCTGCCAGGGCTGCGCTTTGTCACCAATTCTGTTTGTAATATTTATGGACAGGATATCGAGGCGTAGTCGGGGTGGGGAGGGGTTGCAGTTTGGTGGGCTGGGGATCTCATCGCTGCTCTTTGCAGATGATGTGGTCCTGATGGCATCATCGGCCAGCGACCTTCAGCACTCACTGGATCGGTTCGCAACCGAGTGTGAAGCGGTTGGGATGAGGATCAGCACCTCTAAATCTGAGGCCATGGTTCCCAGCACGAAACCAATGCCTTCTCCAGGTAGGAAATGAGTCCTTACCCCAAGTGAAGGAGTTCAAGTACCTTGGGGTTTTGTTCGCGAGTGAGGGGACAATGGAGCGGGAGATTGGTCGGAGAATCGGCGCAGCGGGTGCGGTATTGCATTCAATCTATCGCACCGTTGTGATTTAAAAGAGAGCTGAGCCAGAAGGCAAAGCTCTCGATCTACCGGTCAGTTTTCGTTCCTACCCTCACCTATGTTCATGAAGGCTGGGTCATGACCGAAAGAACGAGATCCAGGGTACAAGCGGCCGAAATGGGTTTCCTCAGGAGGGTGGCTGGCGTCTCCCTTAGAGATAGGGTGAGAAGCTCAGTCATCCGTGAGTAGCTCGGAGTAGAGCCGCTGCTCGCTGCGTCGAAAGGAGCCAGTTGAGGTGGTTCGGGCATCTGGTAAGGATGCCCCCTGGGCGCCTCCCTAGGGAGGTGTTCCAGGCACGTCCAGCTGGGAGGAGGCCTCGGGGAAGACCCAGGACTAGGTGGAGGGATTATATCTCCAACCTGGCCTGGGAACGCCTCGGGATCCCCCAGTTGGAGCTGGTTAATGTTGATCGGGAAAGGGAAGTTTGGGGTCCCCTGCTGGAGCTGCTCCCCCCGCGACCCGACACCGGATAAGCGGACGAAGATGGATGGATGGAAGGGTGGCTACTTTGAAGATACTAAAATATAAGACATGTTTTCAGTTATTTCACACTTTTTTGTTAAGTACATAATTCCACATGTGTTCATTCATAGTTTTGATGCCTTCAGTGAGAATCTACAATGTAAATAGTCATGAAAATAAAAAGGAAACGCATTGAATGAGGTGTGTCCAAACTTTTGGCCTGTACTGTATATAATAAAAACAAATATACAGTAATAATATATAAAATATGAAATGTACAGCGTTAATGTGCAAATAGTGCAATAAAAAAGAGAAATGATTGTCTATGTTGAGATGATTTTAGTGCGATAAAAAAAGAGAAGTGATTGTCTTTGTTTGAGATGATTACAGAGAGGGGGTGTGTGACTCTCTGAGGGAGGCGTTGTAAAGTTTGATGAGTTTAGTGGTGCATCTGGGTGAGAGGAGTCTTCTGCTGAAGGTGCTCCTCTGCTGGGCCAGCGTGTCGTGGAGAGGGTGGGAGACATTATCCAAGATGGACTGAAGCCTGGACAGCATCCTCCTCTCAGCCACGATCGTTAGTGTGTCCAGCTCCTCCCCCACGACATCACCAGCCCTCCCCACAACATCACCAGCCCTCCTGATCAGTTTGTTCAGTCTATTGGTGTCTGCGACCTTCATCCCACTGCCCCAGCACATGACAGCATTGTCCGGCAGATGTTAAAGGACCTCAGCCTCCTCAGGAAAAAGAGTCGACTTTGTCTAGTCCAGTCCAGTTTATTGTTTAAGTACACCCCCAGGTACTTGTACTCCTCAACAGTGTCCACAGGGACCCCACGAATGGAAACAGGGGTCCCAGATGTTTTTGCCCTCCTCAGATCGACTACAAGCTCCTTCATTTTTGTCACATTGAGCTGCAGATGGTTCAGCTCACTCCAAGTGACAAAGTTGTCCACAACAGTCCTGTATTCATTCTCATCACCCTTTTCTATGCAGCCAACTATTTCTAAGTCATCAGAAAACTTCTGAAGGTGGCAGTAGTTGAAGTCCGAGGTGAACAGGGTGAAGAGGAAGGGAGAGAGGACAGTCCCCTGTGGAGCCCCAGTGTTGCTGACCACCCTGTCAGACACAGTTCTTTAGGCGTACGTACTGTGGTCTGCCCGTCAGGTAATCAACAATCCAGGACACGATGGGGGCCTCCACCTGCATCGCAGTCATCTTCTCACCCAGTAGAGCCGGACGGATGGTGTTGAAAGCACTGGAGAAGTCAAAGAACATGACTCTCATAGTGCTAATAAGCTAGGCTAGTCCCATCCTGACCCCAGCTCTGGACTTATATTATTATCTGGACTTATTATATTAACTTTCAGAAAGACAGCAAATGTATTCCCCCGAAAACATTCTTATTCAGATTACTTTAAACAGATAGTTATGGAGAGATACAGTTGTCTGTATGTATGGTTTTATTTTGTTGATGAGAAATGTGTTTATATTGTCTTTAAATGTCTAAATATTTTTGTTTTTTTCTGTGGAGGTTCTGTGTTGGTTTATGTACTTCTGCTGCTATTTTGGCTAACACTTAAACAAAGACAGACCGTGCTTCTCAAATAAAGTGAAAATAAAATGAAAATACACTGTCTGATCCACAGAACCTTTTATTACTGTGCCTGTTAAGCTGTGCCATAGACCAGTGGAAGCACATACTGTATGAAGAATGTCTTTCTGTGCTAGATATGTCAGCTTCAAATCCTAAAATAGCTGCTAGTCGCAGAGATGCATACGGTTTAGTTTTTATCTTCTAAAAACAGCAGTGAAGATGCTGAACAAACACTGTGTCAGTGTCTGCAAGCTCGGGACATTTCAGCATCTCCGTGAGCACTTGATCTCTGCCAGAGGTCACCTTCCTTTGGCATTCCCTTGTTTCTTGAGCTGTAGTTGCTCACCGCAACAGATTTATAACAAGAGCTCGGTGACATCTCCATGATATCACATGCCAAACTAATCACTTCTCTCCACCCACATTCATTAGAGGTTGTGACCTAAATATAGGTTTTTGCTGTGTCTCTTTATAAAAGCCGTACACATCTTTCAGCTGGAACTTGTGCTGGGGCTTCTTTGTTGTGTGGGTGTTACTGACTTTACTGTCAGGATTTGATCTTGTTTCTGATTCAGTGTCAAGTGTCTAGGTGGATGATACATAAGCAGACCTGTTGTAGCCCACAAAGGGAAGAGTTGGCCTTCCAGTCCCCTCTGGGTGTGTTGCAGAGATGAGTTCTGATGCTGAAATGAGTTTGTTTGGGGAGGCTGCCCCGTTCCTGAGGAGGCCTGTGCGAGATAGAATGGAAACCCAGAACAGGCCCTTCGATACCAGAACTGCAGTGTATGTGGTGGATCAAAAGGAGCTGTTTATTAAAGGCATTCTGCAGAGCAAAGACAGCGGCACAGCAACCATTAAAACGGATGCAGGACAGGTACGTTGGCTGTGGGCGAGGCAGATCAGCCCTCCGCGCTCCACATTGATCTGCTGATGAAGGCCACGCCTCTCTTCACAGGTTGTAACAGTGAAGGATGACCAATTCTTTCCCATGAACCCGCCTAAGTTTGACAAGATGGAGGACATGGCCACGATGACCCACCTGAATGAGGCCGCCGTGCTGTACAACCTCAAAGAGCGTTACGCAGCCTGGATGATTTACGTGATGATTTTTTTGTGAGTCCTGCAACATGATCACTGCCACACAATGCTCAACACACACCGTGTACACCAACATTAGAAATAAGTTGTCTGCCCTGACACAGGCAGGAAGTAAACGCTGCTTTTTATTCAGGGACAACGATCATCACAGAGGTTATAGTAGAAGTATGAACCTGAGAATGAGCATGATATGAGCCCTTAAATATGGGCTATGTGGCTTTGAGATAATGCAGAGAATACGGGGCTGCACAGATGACAAATGAAAAGAAACACCTGAATAAAGGAGAGGAGAAAGTGAACTAAAGATGCTTCCATACAGGCGGCACCTCCTTGACATGAAATGGGCCCTCTTGTCTTCCCTGCAGATGCATAGATATCTACAGAAATCTGATCAAGATTCTAAACATCTTTTGACGTGCAATTCACCAAATCCATGCTTACTCAAAGGAATGTTTTATTTGATCTGTTTCAGACCTATTCTGGACTGTTCTGCGTCACTGTGAACCCTTACAAGCGGCTCCCAGTGTACAGCCAACAGGTGGTGGGAGCCTACGGGGGCAGAAAGCGCCGGGAGGCTCCACCTTCTCCATCTCCGACAATGCCTATCAGCTCATGCTAACTGGTAAACTGAAAATGGATCTATTGAGTTGTTTGTAAGATTAAGGTTGTGACGCCATGCATTCTGATGTGACTGTGGTGTTATTTGTTGTAGATAGAGAAAACCAGTCCATCCTTATCACGTAAGCTTCATGTCCATGCAAATACATCCAAACCTATCTTTGAAGCTTTTTGTCAGAGGAAATAAAAACATTCTGTTGTGTTTCTTTTGTTGTGTAGTGGAGAATCTGGTGCAGGAAAGACTGTCAACACCAAACGGGTCATCCAGTACTTTGCCACAATCGCAGGGTCTGGGGACAGGAAGAAAGATGCTGCTGCCTCTGGAAAATTACATGTAATATTATAATGATTTTATAGTAGTTGTATAGTAATAGTGTTGTAAGAAGTCTACGAATACCCTTCCATTGCACTCATTTGTGAGCACATGGTGTTGTTTTTTTTTGCTGTAGGGGAATCTGGAGGACCAAATCATCTCTGCTAACCCACTGCTCGAGGCTTTTGGAAAAACTCTCAGAAACGATAATTCCTCCCGTTTTTTGAGTGAAAAGATGGGAAGTTTGTTAATACACGTTTCTGATTTGTCACCTTGTTTCCTACATCAATAATTAGTTTTAGTAATTAGTAATTAGTTTTTTGTCCTTCTTTTTCAGGGCAAATTCATAAGAATCCACTTTGGAACCACAGGGAAACTGGCTTCTGCAGATATTGAAACTTGTGAGTTAGAATGAGATACCCCCCACCCCCCAAACAAAATCACAACAACAACAACCTCATAGGTCATTTTAACAAGCAGTTAATATGACTATTTACAATTATTGTTGCTGTGCTCTCTAGTGGCCTTAGTCATTATGACAGGAGCAAAGGAAGAAGTGAGGTGACGGTACTATAAAGAGCGAAAGATTCTGTGTCTGGATGATTCAGGGAGGCGGGGGGATTAACCCAAAGTCAACGTTGACCTATTTTAACATACGGAAGTTAACTTGTAAGTTAAGTGCGGCAACTACATCCCATACTTAACTGCAGTTACGTAACACACGTAGTAATTTTAACCCAAATCATACTATTTCCCTTAACCTAACCAAACTGTGAGCGTTACATTTAGGTAACTGCTACAAGCACTTATTTAGGAAAAGTCTCCTGTGGGTTGTATTAGAGAGTAAGAACTAGGGCTGGGCAATATATCATTATTATATCAACATTGATATATGAGGCTAGATATCACATTAAATTTTGCATATTGTAATATCGTGATATGGCACACATTGTCTTTTCCTGGTTTTAAAAGCTGTATTACAGTAAAGTGATGTCATTTTTTTCTGAACTTATCAGACTGTTCTAGCTGTTTAATTATTGGCCTTTACCCACTTAGTCATAATGACTAAGTGGGTAATGCACATCATTGATGATTAGGCTATTTATCTCATTGTTTAAATATTTCGAGAAACCACCATTAGTCAACCCTTCAATATTGCCACAATATCCACATTGATGTATTTGGTCAAAAATATTGTGATATTTGATTTTTCTAAATACCGCCCTGCTCCAGGAAGAACAATCGACAATGTGATTGTATCTGTTGGAGGACTAGTTGGTTAGAATACAATCAAGACATGTCATATTTTGTAGTGAGAGTCTTTAGTTCAAGTCAGTCTTGTTTCTTTTGATAGATTTGTTGGAAAAGTCCAGAGTAACGTTTCAGCTGTCTGCACAGAGGAGTTACCATATTTTCTACCAGGTCATGTCCAACAAGAAGCCTGAGTTGATAGGTAACATATCTTTGGGCACGTCTTGTTTATTGTTTGGCTTGGATTTGACTTGCACATTATTTTTCCATCCAGAGACTCTCCTCATCTCCACCAACCCATATGACTTCCCATTCGTTAGTCAAGGGGAGATCAGCGTGGCCAGTATTGATGACAGTGAGGAACTGATGGACACGGATGTAAGTCCGATTTACAATCTTTTCTTTTCCACATGCACAGAGTCTGACAACAGCCCTGTTATGATGCACTTTCAGAGCGCCATCGAGACCCTGGGCTTCACTGCAGAGGAGAGGATTGGCATGTACAAGCTAACAGGTGCTGTGATGCATTATGGGAATATGAAGTTCAAGCAGAAGCAGAGAGATGAGCAGGCAGAGCCCGACGGGACAGAGGGTAACTCTTTAACTCCTTCTCTCCTGCCTGTTTGTTTTTGTTCTTTTTATTATGACAGTCCTTTATGTTTTCCTTATGTAAATATCTTTTTTTTAAATCTTTTTTTCTACTTCTCATCCAACTTTACTTCTCTTCCATCTCACTCTGCTTTATATAATTTTCTTACTGGATCGTTTACTTTGCTCAGTGGCTGACAGAGCAGCGTTCCTGATGGCTCTGAACTCTGCGGAGCTGCTGAAGGCGCTGTGTTACCCCCGAGTCAAGGTTGGGAACGAGTATGTGACCAAAGGACAGACTGTTCAGCAGGTACTTGGGGGTCGGAATGAAGTTTCTTGCAAAAATGGAAAATGCCCTCTTTCCTTTAATATCTAGGCTAGGATGTGTTTAGCACCACCACACCTAATTCTGTTCTCAATTGTAAGTTTCTTTAAAGTGAGATGATTGTCTTTAGATGTGAGATGGTGTCAGACTTTAGTCTTTTTCAGATTCTGTTCAAAGTAGAGTCTTCTAGTGTCTGGTAGACATTAGTTGCACATCAACAGTGGACCCTGGTGCGCCTTGCCAAACACTGCCACCCACTGACCGACCGCCGTAAATGCAACACAAATCTTTTCAACTAATATGGCTGGCAGAAACACACTGAGCTCAGGAATATCCTGCCAATCCTTTTATAATATTAGACCCTAGCAGGTAAATAAAATGTGGTAACATCAGGTAACATCCAAAGAGTATAAAAATAACATTTCCAAGTATTGATTTGACATTGCGAGGAAGTTACAATGTAATGTAGTAGGACATCATGCATCACTGCCTGTATTTCAACTAAAATTCATACTATTACTGCTGAAGATACTTCCTCTGCAGTAACTTTTTCATCAATGTTATTAGAATGTAACTTGCAGTTTTTGTAATGAAAACAATATTTTGTGCACAATAGATGCATAATGGAAGTCTTTCTGTTTAGTGCCATGTTTGATAGTGGAGTCAATGAGGATGGATAGCTGCAGCCAATGCTCGCAGTGGGACAGTGGATCTGAGGATGCTGAGGCATTAGAATATGTTGAAATATGTGAATATTCTGGAAATTAGTTCAACAGCATTGATAATATATATTATTTTATAGTTTTCATAAAATGTGTCATTCCATTCATTGGTTTGTTAAATACATATTTCTTCAGTTGAAAACTCATAATGCATGCTGTCCACTTGAGTGGAAAACCTTTTGAAAATTGCATATATACAAAAATGAAGTTCAAATATTTTCGTAATGCCTAAAGAGAAATAAAAAACCCTAAGCAAAAGAAAATCCTGACTCCAAAAGAATGATAATGTTGCTCTCTGTCTGCTGGACCTGTATAATATGTTTTGCTAGCATGTTCAAAACAATAACTTTGTGATGTAATAATATAGAATCAGTTATAGAATCCTGCTCCATAAAAGATTGACAGTGTATAACAATAATGCCCTTTGATAGTGTTACGTCCTTTGAAGGCCTTTTGTTTGTGTGATGTGTTGGCATTGTGCAGGTCTACAACTCTATTGGTGCTTTGGCCAAATCAGTGTATTTCTCATACACTGATTTGATTGATCACAAAGTTATTGTTGTTGTTTCTGTGGATGGTCCTCCGCATTAATCAGATGCTGGACACCAAGCAGCCCAGGCAGTTCTTCATCGGAGTCTTGGACATTGCCGGGTTTGAAATACTTGATGTAAGTTTGCATTAAGCAGTGTATCTACTCTTTATGATAAAGCATTCGGTCGTGCTCTACCGTAAACTGTTTGTTTTGCAGTATAAGAGTCTGGAACAGCTGTGTATCAATTTCACCAATGAGAAACTGCAACAGTATTTCAACCATCACATGTTTGTGCTGGAGCAAGAGGAGTATAAGAAGGAAGGCATCACGTGGGACTTCATTGACTTTGGAATGGACTTGGCTGCTTGTATAGAGCTTATTGAAAAGGTTGGATTATTCAAGTATCATATTACACAAACGTATAGGGACAAATGCCTAGTGTACATGTGGTGTATAATAGTATGTCGAAAAATAGTGATTAAAAAAGTCATAGTATAGTATGTCTAAAAAGCCATAGCATAGTATGTCTATTTATGAATTATGAATAAGTTATAGTATAGTATGTTGAAAAAAATGATAACGTTGGTATATAGGTGTATATGTGTTTTTGTAAAAAGTATGTTTTTTACTGTCCTCAACAGCCAATGGGCATCTTTTCCATCCTTGAAGAGGAGTGTATGGTCCCCAAGGCGTCAGACTCCACCTTGAAAAACAAGCTGTATGACAAACATCTTAGGAAGTCAAACAACTTCCAGGAGCCCAAGGCAAAGGCCGAGGCTCACTTCTCCCTGGTGCACTACGCTGGCACGGTGGACTACAGCATCACAGGCTGGCTGGACAAAAACAAGGACCTGGTGAATGAGACTGTCGTCCAGCTCTACCAGAGAGCCAGTCTCAAACTGTTGGCTCTCCTCTATTCTACCTATTCTTTATCTGATGGTAAGAACTGTTGAGATTCTACACATTTCTTCCATTTAAAAGTCCTGCTGCTAAGCCACATAATGTAGATAAAACCATTTGATCTTGTAGAGATCCCTGTTGGAGGAACTGTAAAAAAAGCAGCAAAAAAGAAGGCCTCATCCTTCCAGACTGTGTCAGCCCTCTTTAGGGTAACCACATACTAAAATGATATTGAATGTTCATGATTTTGAAAATAATAATTTGATACAATAGTTTGACACTTATAATTTCAAACAGGAGAACCTGGGGAAGCTGATGACAAATCTTAAGTGCACCCATCCTCACTTTGTTCGCTGTCTGATTACCAATGAAACTAAAACTCCAGGTATCTCAGTTCATGTTACAAACACTCTTTATTACACCATAGTGTCTCAAGCAGCTCAATTATAATGTGGCGGGGGCTAAAAAAAACTCTCTTTTGGTTTTAATTTCCCTTTAGGTATTTAGTTATCTTGCATTATTATTATTATCACTGGCTGGATTGCATAAATATGTACATATAAAATATAAATAAATTGCAATGATATGAGAATTGTACTGTACTGTAATGGATTGTTAATTAAGTGAATGAGTTGCAATAAAAGTATCAAAAAAATGATAATGTGCTTTGGGTGACTTGTAGGGATTATGGAACACCATTTGGTTTTCCATCAGCTGCGATGTAACGGTGTGCTGGAAGGAATCCGGATCTGCAGGAAGGGATACCCTGGCAGGATCCTGTATGGGGATTTTAAGCAAAGGTAAAGCTGTAGAGTAGGTATGTGAGAAATTAACAAAAAACTAACTTTTCTAAATTTCTTCTTGTAGGTACAAAGTTCTGAATGCTAGTGTGATACCTGATGTTCAATTCATTGACAACAAGAAAGCTGCTGAGAAGCTCTTGGGGTATATTGATGTGGATCACACACACTATAAGTTTGGGCATACCAAGGTAAGGAATTTTCAATTTGAGGGCCATAAGACACACTGAAGCCACAGAGTTCTTGGAGAGTTTGTGTGTGGGGGGTCCTGCACTCTCAAACTCAAGGCCCGCGGGCCAAATGCGACGCCACGCACACTTTGATTCGGCCCCCATATTAATTTAGGTTTACAATAGATTTTGGCCCACCTAGTTGTGTGCCAAACCAAAAAGACGGGAAAATGATTTTCAAACTGTAATTACGCGACACTCCAAACTAATGCTGTCAAACGATTACAATATTTAATCGCGATTAATCGCATTAATGTCATAGTTAACTTGCAATTAATCGAAAATTTGTATCTATTCTAAATGTCCCTTGACTTCTTTTTGTCCCATTAATTTTTCTCATTTTAATGCTCTTATCAACATGGAAAAGTGGATTGGCTTGCTTTGTGCAAATGTTTTTTTATTGAAAACATTGGCATATACTGTAGTGTTCAATTTCACAATAACATTCACAGTAAGTTTTTTCTTAGTTGTAGTATCCATGTGCTTCTGTCAGAAGTCATCCATTGTCGCCTGGCTTTGACGAGGGGGCGGAGAATTCGCATCAGCTGCGTGCTTGGCCATCAAGTGGTATTTCAGACTGGACGTGCTGCGATGATAGCTCAGTTCACAACGACAAAACACACAGATCACTTTGGTCTTGTCAATGTAACCATTTGGCAACTTTTTTAAAGTAAACTTTCCATTCCGAATCTTATTGGCATCCATTTCGGCGTCTCGCGCTCGCCATCCACTCAAAACGTAAAGTTAGCCTACTACTCTTTGACCGGCTTGCAAGCCCAAACAAGTGTGTGCAGCGTGCCTGTTGTTTTGTTTCCGGTCTAGCTAGATCCGGTGTGGTGTTTTAGTTTTTCTAACGTTACTAGTTGTTGCAACAGCATGTGAAAAAAACTACAAAGTTTGCTAGGCCAAAAATAACGTTAATCTCGCGCTAAAAAAAATGTACGCCGTTAAAATGTGTTTGCGTTAACGGCGTTAATAACGCATTTAACTGACAGCACTACTCCAAACAGAATTCGGCAGATTTGCCAACTTTGAGACTCAGAAATTCCCCCAGAAGCACATCCATCCATCCATCCATCTTCGTCCGCTTATCCGGTGTCGGGTCGCGGGGGGAGCAGCTCCAGCAGGGGACCCCAAACTTCCCTTTCCCGATCAACATTAACCAGCTCCAACTTGGGGATCCCGAGGCGTTCCCAGGCCAGGTTGGAGATATAATCCCTCCACCTAGTCCTGGGTCTTCCCCGAGGCCTCCTCCCAGCTGGACGTGCCTGGAACACCTCCCTAGGGAGGCGCCCAGGGGCATCCTTACCAGATGCCCGAACCACCTCAACTGGCTCCTTTCGACGCAAAGGAGCAGCGGCTCTACTCCGAGCTACTCACGGATGACTGAGCTTCTCACCCTATCTCTAAGGGAGACGCCAGCCACCCTCCTGAGGAAACCCATTTCGGCCGCTTGTACCCTGGATCTCGTTCTTTCGGTCATGACCCAGCCTTCATGACCATAGGTGAGGGTAGGAACGAAAACTGACCCGGTAGATCGAGAGCTTTGCCTTCTGGCTCAGCTCTCTTTTCGTCACAACGGTGCGATAGATTGAATGCAATACCGCACCCGCTGCGCCGATTCTCCGACCAATCTCCCGCTCCATTGTCCCCTCACTCGCGAACAAAACCCCAAGGTACTTGAACTCCTTCACTTGGGGTAAGGACTCATTCCCTACCTGGAGAAGGCATTCCATCGGTTTCCTGCTGAGAACCATGGCCTCCGATTTAGAGGTGCTGATCCTCATCCCAACCGCTTCACACTCGGTTGCGAACCGATCCAGTGAGTGCTGAAGGTCGCAGGCCGATGATGCCATCAGGACCACATCATCTGCAAAGAGCAGCGATGAGATCCCCAGCCCACCAAACTGCAACCCCTCCCCACCCCGACTACGCCTCGATATCCTGTCCATAAATATTACAAACAGGATTGGTGACAAAGCGCAGCCCTGGCGGAGGCCAACCCTCACCTGAAACGAGTCCGACTTACTACCGAGAACCCGGACACAGCTCTCACTTTGGTCATACAGAGATTGGATGGCCCTGAGTAGAGACCCCTCACCCCATACTCCCGCAGCACCTCCCACAGTATCTCCCGGGGACCCGGTCATACGCCTTCTCCAAATCCACAAAACACAGTAGACCGGTTGGGCATACTCCCAGGCTCCCTCCAGGATCCTTGCGAGAGTGAAGAGCTGGTCCGTTGTTCCACGACCAGGACGGAATCCGCATTGTTCCTCCTCAACCCGAGGTTCGACTATCGGCCGAACCCTCCTTTCCAGCACCTTGGAGTAGACTTTACCAGGGAGGCTGAGAAGTGTGATACCCCTATAATTGGCACACACCCTCTGGTCCCCCTTTTTAAAAATGGGAACCACCACCCCAGTCTGCCACTCCTTTGGCACCGTCCCAGACTTCCACGCAATGTTGAAGAGGCGTGTCAACCAGGACAGCCCCTCCACACCCAGAGCCTTGAGCATTTCTGGACGGATCTCATCAATCCCGGGCTTTGCCACTGTGTAGTTGTTTGACTACATCAGTGACTTCCGCCTGGGAAATCGACGACAATCCCCGTTATCCTCCAGCTCTGCCTCTAACATAGAGGGCGTATTAGTCGGATTCAGGAGTTCCTCAAAGTGCTCCTTCCACCGCCCTATTACCTCCTCAGTTGAGGTCAACAGTGTCCCATCCTTACTGTACACAGCTTGGATGGTTCCCCCCTTCCCCTCCTGAGGTGGCGAACAGTTTTCCAGAAGCACTTTGGTGCCGACCGAAAGTCCTTCTCCATATCTTCTCCAAACTTCTCCCACACCCGCTGCTTTGCCTCTTTCACGGCAGAGGCTGCAGCCCTTCGGCCCGCCGGTACCCTGCAACTGCCTCCGAGTCCTCCGGGATAACATATCCCGGAAAGACTCCTTCTTCAGTCGGACGGCTTCCCTGACCACCGGTGTCCACCACGGTGTTCGTGGGTTACCGCCCCTTGAGGCACCTAAGACCCTAAGACCACAGCTCCTCGCCGCAGCTTCAGCAATGGAAACTTTGAACATTGTCCACTCGGGTTCAATGCCCCCAGCCTCCACAGGGATGCACGAAAAGCTCCGCCGGAGGTGTGAGTTGAAAGTCTGTCGGACAGGGGCCTCCTCCAGACGTTCCCAATTTACCCGCACTACACGTTTGGGCTTACCAGGTCTGTCCAGAGTCTTCCCCCACCCCCTGACCCAACTCACCACCAGATGGTGATACGGCCTCAGATCAGATGAAACGATTATGAAATCGATCATTGACCTTCGGCCTAGGGTGCTCTGGTACCAGGTACACTTATGAGCATCCCTATGTTCGAACATGGTGTTCGTTATAGACAATCCATGACTAGCACAGAAGTCCAACAACAAACAACCACTCTGGTTTAGATCAGGGAGGCCGTTCCTCCCAATCACGCCTCTCCAGGTGTCTCCATCATTGCCCACGTGTGCGTTGAAGTCCCCCAGCAGAACAATGGAGTCCCCCACTGGAGCCCCATGCAGGACTCCAGTCAAGGTCTCCAAGAAGGCCGAATACTCCGAACTCCTGTTTGGTGCATATGCACAAACAACAGTCAGAGTTTTCCCCCACAACCCGCAGGCGTAGGGAGGCGACCCTCTCGTCCACGGGGTAAACTCCAACACAGCGCGCTCAGCCGGGGCTTGTGAGTATCCCCACACCCGCCCGGCGCCTCACACCCTGGGCAACTCCGGAGAAGAAAAGAGTCCAACCCCTATCCAGGAGTATGGTTCCAGAACCGAGACTGTGCGTAGAGGTAAGCCCCACCAGATCTAACCGGTAGCGCCCACCTCCCGCACCAGTTCCGGCTCCCTCCCCCCAGAGAGGTGACGTTCCACGCCCCCAGAGCCAGCGTCTGCCGCCCGGGTCTGGTCCGTCGAGGCCCCTGACCTTCACTGCCACCCATGTGGCATCGCACCCGACCCCAACGGTTCCTCCCACAGGTGGTGGGCCCATGGGCTGGAGAGATGGGAGCCACGTAGCTTGTTCGGGCTGTGCCCGCCAGGCTCCGTGGCAAACCCGCCACCAGGCGCTCGCCCGACGAGCCCGCCGTCTGGGCCTGGCTCCAGACGGGGGCCCCGGGCTTCCTCCGGGCAGGGTCACTCCATCTCTACCTTGCTTCTTCATTGGGGTTTTTGAACCATTCTTTGTCTGGCCCCTCACCTGAGACCACTTTGCCTTGGGAGACCCTACCAGGAGCACAAAGCTCCAGACAACACAGCCCTCAGGTTCACAGAGACACACAAACCTCTCCACCACGATAAGGTGATGGTTCACGGAGAAGTCCCCAGAAGCATATAGAATGCATATTTAGGCATGTGATTACATTTAAAAAAAAAAAAAAAATAGAATGATTGTTTGCCTGATTTGCTAAATTATATGATGGCTAAGGAACTTTTTTAGGGCTTTATGTCAACCAAATAGGCTATATGAGACATGCAGTAATAAAAGCATGTCAATAAACTCTACATGTCTGGCCCTTGATGTGATTCTCATTTTCCAGTGTGGCACTTAGTGAAGTTGAGTTTGACACCCCTGCTTTATACTTTCAAATTGATTGATGAAAACTAGTTAATTGATATAGTATCCAAGAGCATCTCAACATATGCCCAAATGTTCTATTACCTGTAGGTATTCTTTAAGGCAGGGCTCTTTGGTCTCCTGGAGGAGATAAGGGATGAAAAACTGGCCTCTCTCATCACCATTACTCAAGCCTTGTGTCATGGCTTTCTCAGAAGGAAGGAGTTTCAGAAAATGACGGAGAGGAGGTAATTAGGGTTATAATAGATTGTGGTCACAGATCATCGTCACACGTACAGCAAAGACAAGACAACATTGCATGTTTGCTGTTAAGAACTAAGAACAAGCTGCCTCTTTTCAGAGAATCTATTTACATTTTCCAGCACAACATTCGCTCCTTCGTGAATGTTAAATACTGGCCATGGATGAAGCTCTACTTCAAGATCAAACCCCTCTTGAGGAGTGCTGAAACTGAGTCTAAGCGGAAGGAACTGGAAGCCAAAATGGTTTCCCTGCTGCAGGACAAGAATGAGTTGTGTCTGCAGATTCACTCTGTGAGTAAAGAAAGCACACATTTTACAATAGATGTAGCTGTTTAAGTAAGTCATGTAGAACCAGAACATGCTACATAAATGCAAACTGTGTTTTGTGTTTAATAGGAAAGTGAGAGTCTGGCAGATGCAGAGGAAAGATGTGAGGGGCTGATTAAGAACAAGATTTTGTTGGAGGCCAAAACCAAAGAACTCAGCATGAGACTGGAGGATGAGGAGGATGTGAACACCGAACTGACCGCCAAGAAGAGGAAGCTGGAAGACGAGTGCTCTGAACTGAATAAAGACATTGATGACTTGGAGCTAACTCTGGCTAAAGTAGAGAAGGA
The DNA here is from genome assembly GCF_004354835.1 of Perca flavescens. Lineage (NCBI taxonomy): Eukaryota > Metazoa > Chordata > Actinopteri > Perciformes > Percidae > Perca > Perca flavescens. Next base: position 25,633,788 of record NC_041351.1, on the reverse strand, counting down.
AAAATATGCCACAGAGAACAAGGTCTGCTTGGTGGTCATCTGAACACCAAACCCAGCAACCCAAGCCTTTAATAACACATTTACTTCTTTTTAGACATTCAGGTAAAGAATATGACTGACCAAATGTCATGTCTTGATGATACCATCGGCAAATTATCTAAGGAGAAGCTGGCTCTGCAGGAGGCCCACCAGCAGACACTGGATGACTTGCAAACAGAGGAAGACCAAGTCGACTGTCTGACCAAAGCCAAGCTCAATCTGGAGCAGCAAGTTGATGATGTAAGCTATGGACATCACCTCTTGGCAATCATTGCATGTATGACTTACTAATTTAATTGTCCATGTGATAGCTTGAGGGCTCTCTGGAACAAGAGAAGAAGATCCGGATGGAAGGTGAGAGGGCCAGAAGAAAGCTTGAAGGAGATCTCAAACTAAGTCAAGGATCCATAATGGATTTAGAAAATGACATGCAACGGCTGGAGGAGCACCTTAAAAAGGTATGTACTGGTGCAGTGTCTGAGCATATTGATAATGCTCTTATCATATGATATGGTTTTGCATGACAGGACAGAATTTGAATTCAGCCAACTTGTATCCAAAGTTGAAGATGAGCGGATCGTGGCTGTCCAATCTCAGAAGAGGATCAAGGAGCTTCAGGTACTTCAAAACCTCCAGGGTTAGTTGAAGATTTGCTGCGAGCAAGTGAAAGATCTCAGGTTTTTGTTGCTTTACTCAGGCCCACATTGAAGAGTTGGAAGAGGAGATTGAAGTGGAGCGTGTTGCCAGGAATAAGATAGAAAAACAAAAGTGTGGTCTCTGCAGGGAGCTGGAGGAGATGAGTGAGAGGCTGGAGGAGGCTGGAGGAGGCTGGAGGAGCCAGCGCCGCTCACATAGACATCAACAAGAAGCGAGAGGTCGAGTTTCAGAAACTGAGACGAGACCTGGAAGAGTCGACCCTCCGCCATGAGGCCACCGCTGCAGTTTTAAGAAAGAAACACGCTGACTGTGTGGCTGAGCTGGGAGAGCAGATCGACCACCTACAGATAATCAAAGAGAAGCTGGAAAAGGAGAAGAATGAGTACAAGATGGAGGTGGATGACCTGTCCAGGAACCGAGAGGTCACGGTCAAGGCAAAGGTAAGCTAGAATGTGATCAATAAACATGGTATATAAAGTTTTCATTAAATAATGCTATCAATATTACAGATTAATTATGAGAAGCTGTGTCACTCTCTGGAAGACCAACTGAGTGAATACAAGACGAAACAGGGTCAGAACACCCATCTCATCACTGAAATAAATGCTCCAAGGGCAAGACTTCAGAATGAAAATGGTATGGAGTCCGATCATTTTAAACAGACATCTGGAGCCCAGCTCTTTTCTTACCTTGTTTTCTAAAACCCCTTGAACAGGGGAGTTCTCTCGTCTTCTCCAGGAGAAAGAAGTGATACTCTTTCATATTGAGGGCTAAGCTTGCCTTCACTCAGCAAGTTGAGGAACTGAAAAGGCACGTTGAGAAGAAACAAAGATTTGTTGCATTGCTGCATGTTGCACAATCAATCAATGCCTGTGACATGAACTATCTTCGAAGAAGTAGGCTAACTCAGTAGCTTACTTAATGCATGTTGTGTGAACTTGGAAGCTCTGCTAGGCTAACTGTACGTACACACCGCCGCCGACTTGAGCTGCAAAGAAGCTCTGGCCGCCGTGTCGAGGACGCTTGTCAGAAAGTACGGGGAAGCTTTTTGATGCTTTGGCCGCTCTGATGTGGCAGCATTCTTCGATCATGTCCAACATACATTTTAGAAAAAGCGCAAGCAGCCGCTGCACGGCCAATACACTGACACTAGAAACCTTTTATAAATGACATATATAATGACATATATAAATAATTTGTACTGGTTGTTGGTCGCAGCGTCGTCTGTTAGCAGTTAGCTTGCTCGTTAGCCGCTGAACCGCAGCAGAATGCAGGCAGAGCGAGCAGCCGCCAGCTGTTGACCCGTGCAGGACTTCACTGTGAGCTCAGGCAGCTGGCCTGGATAAAAAGCAAAGAAGCTTTGATAAGGTAACAGAGACACCCTGCAAGTGAATTATGCTGATAAATCACAATAAGCTACCAGTGTTTTCTCTAGGATTATTTTTAGCAGTGGGGGCAGATCTGTCGGAACCGCCCGCCCCGCCCCAGTCCCGTGCCCCGCCCCGCCGCCAAATGTTTTATGTATTAAACGGAACGGACACTTCACTGCAACACAAACAAATATATTTATTCACCACTATTCAACCACAATGAGGCATATTTTGATTTCGTTTTGATTGAACTGTATTTTTGAGGAACTGTAGGTCTACAAAATTCTTCATAGGGAAACCAAAACCCAAAGTAGGCTATAGTATGAAACCATTCATAATGAAACTAATTGCATATTTGCCTCAGTGGCAAAGTTGGCAGCCTTGCAGTGTGCATTTGATTTTTCTTGGCTTTTGGAAAAATAACTCCAAGGCTCGGTTATAGGGGAATTCAGAAAGAGGTGGCCCATTAATGCTGAGTTGCAAGCATGCTGCTAGATGGTACCCCTGTGGCCTGTTTTGAAATGTATATGTATAATAACTTTGCTAAATTAAAAAAATACAATCCTGCTGGTACCTGACTTTTCCTAAAATAGTCTGTATTTTCATTTAAAAGTTTTTAGGCTATATGCATTACACGATAGGCAAAGAAAATCCAATCACTTTTACCTATTTTGGCCATTTTCGTGGTTTTGTTTTTAATCTTTTGCGTGGTTGAAGATGCATCTTGGTTGCTTAGTAATAATCATAGTCTCTGTCAGAGAAACGTAACTAGCGGTCTCAAGTAACAAGTGTGGGCATTAAGGGCATTAAGGTGATAGCCTAAGTGGGCAGAAGAGAGATAGAGAAAGAGGAAGCAGACGTGTTGTAGATGCAACCGGAGCAGAGTTAGTGGTTATTCATTTTATAACGTCGGCCCTGGAGGTAACGAGTCTCCCCTGGTTTTCTGATCACGGTCGGAAACGAAGCGATCACGAGAGGTTAACCCATTGAACATTTTAACAGCTTATTAACGTGCGCTTGTTTCCCCATGCGCTGATGCACTCATCTGTTGACATTTCCGAATGCCTTCCTACAGTTTCTTAATAAAAAAAGGGCTTTCCACACAAACAAACGTAGCCTACATGTGTCATTAGTATGAGGAAAAAAATGAGATTTTAACTGTGTTGGGCTCGGACACAAATTTCTTAACGCCTGTCGGGCTCGGGCCGGGTTCGGTCACAGCTCTGTCGGACACGGGCCGGCTCGAACAGAAAAATTCGGCCCGATCCAGACTCTAGTGGGCATCACCGATGGGCCAAAGGCAAAGCCAGAGTCGGTAACGCAGGCTACGGCGTAGATGGACTCTGTTCTGAATCAGAAGAAAAGCACCGGGCGCTCGATCTGTGAAAGGCGCCGTAGGCCTACACGTAGCCTAGATGGCTGGTAGCTGTCTACGTTTTCATATAACTTTATACATGCTACAACTGGCTGGAATCATTACACACATCCTCTCCATGGAGTGCACCAGCTGTAAAATGTCCCAGAGGAAGTTCATGCAGCAACTGGCAGAGGAGCTGAGAGCGGAGTTTATGGCGCACGGTCCGAGCTGCGCTGTGCACCGCAGCAGACACCAAAACGGAGGCAGTGCCACTTAGGTTAGGTTTAGGGGTGTCCCCGACTAAGGATTTACACATTCGAATCAGAATTGACGAATCTCTCCACAACATTCACTGGCCTCATTGTGAAGCGAAATAAACTCTGCAATTTTGTCCGGGATTTCTCTTTTCCTTTTCTCTGGCAATGGCGGTCTCAAATCTAGCTTTCTTTGAGTTAGTTTTGGCGCAGCTCCGGTACTACTACTACTACTACTACTACTACTACTACTACTACTAGATGAACGGCTGTCGTCAGTCTGATACTGTGGGTGGATCTAGAAAAAAGACTAACATATTTTAAGTCCCAACATATGATATTGCTATTTGTAAATTAAAAGCGCCATTATATACGAAAAAGTGAAACGTCTTCATTGGTAATAAACTTACCCGTTTTAAATGGAAAGCCATGTTTGTTGTTGACGAGTGGTAGGACATGAGCTGTTGGCACAACTTGCATTTTACTTTTTTTGGATCTTTTACCATTTGAAAGTGCATCCACACTTTAGATTTTCTTTTTCCAGACATTGTTAAGTAACGTTAATCTCCTCATCTGATGCTCCTCGTCTGTTGCGGATCAGGGAAAATGAAACTTAAATCTTTCACAGGGGTGGTTGGATTTACACACACACACACACACACACACACACACACACGTAATAAATATTTATTGAACTTTTCTTTCTTTCTTTTCACGTTTTTTTTACAGCATTATCATAATTAAAGGCTGTATATAACTTAATATAACCGTACAAAACCAGTAGTTCTGTGTGAAATTAAACATTGAGCACCCCCATATTGCCAAAATGGTATGATCGTCGTTTCATAATAACACCCGCGAAGATCCGACTGTGAGATTGGTGGTTGAATCAGGCTCCGCATATCGATGCATCGAATCTTCGACTATTCGGGGTCACCCCTAGTTAGGTTATAAATGTTCAAATAACATAGCCTACTTTTAATTGTTATTTGGCTGGAATTATGTTGAATGAATTTCCCCCAATATGTTTCGGGACACGAATGTATGAAATAATCACGGTTTAGCCTATTATGCCATGATATGATATCAAGGGCGTTGTATTGAATCAACAGCCACGTGCAATTTAGCTAGCAGGTGAAGGTGAAACTAAAAATGTGCAAGCACTATAGACTAACACATGCTTAAATGAATTGACAATATAAGTTAGGCTATAGGACTTGCAGTTCTCAAGATACACATGTTCCATCTCAACCGGGTCCTCCGGACAGCCTGTCTCCTTTTTTTTCTCCCTTTTCTCTGAGTGGCACACGTGCCCACTCGCGTTTAGAAGCACGTGTCCACGCTATTCTGCGACTCTCTAACAATCACTGCTGATAGACGGCTTTTTTCTGATACCATGGTGGGAGAAATCTAACCGTGGCGGACCGGCACTTGCCATTCAACATAGAGGAAACACTGAAGCTACAAATGCTAACAGTTTGTAACATTGTCATTTGTAATGTTTTGCTTGTCGCGATTGTTGATTTATATAGGCTAACATACCAGTGACTCATAGCCAATTAATAAAAGCCTTTACATTTGGTGCTGTAAACACCTGTTATGTGGTAAGTCATAAACATATTTGACATGGAGTGACCATTTCATGCAGCAACAGGAGTTTATTTGGAATATAGATGAACTGGGTTATTAGTACGAGCAGCAATTACTGTTATCATCCTACAAAGGATACAGCAATTAGCACAAAAAGTTCAAATCTTAAAAATCAAACGAACCATCCTTATCCAAACCAATAGTGGTGGATTTCCATAAAAAGGCTATAATGTACTTTGAGTCCATGGGAGGAAACAATGATGAAGCATGCACAATATTGTTTGATTACCTGTGTCTTCTTTAGATTCTGTCTGAGTGGAAGCAGAAGTATGAAGAGAGTCATGCAGGGCTGGATGGATCACAGAAAGAGTCTCGCTTCCTCAGCACTGAGCTCTTCAAATAAAAAACTCTTTGCTTTGGAGCACCTCAAAGTCCTCAAACGAGAGAATAAAAACCTGCAACGTACGCATATTACTATCAAATAATATTGCTTTCTTAAAAGGAAGTTTCATCTGGAAACACGTTTGACAGTGAATCAGATGATTTTGAACATGCATTAATTCACTAATAGACAAGGACGTTTTTATGACTGTCGTGTTTTCATAGTAATTTATTTGGCTTTTTTATGAGGCCAGAAGGAAAGACTAGACAGCGGTGCATACTCCCAATAGTGGACATGATTGGGATAATTATTGTTTGTTTCTGTGTGGTTGTTAATTGAGGAAATGTGTTACATTTTTAGAGGAAATCTTTGATTTGACTGAACAACTTGGAGAGAATGGCAAAGCCATCAATGAGCTGGAGAAGACTAAGAAACAAAGTGAGACGGAGAAGACAGAGATCCAGACTGCTTTGGAAGGAGTTGAGGTAACTTCACGTAATAAAGAGATTATATATATATATATATATATATATATATATATATATATATATATATATATATATATAATTTCATGGGCACATTCTTATGTTTATCAATGTATTCTTATTTTTTATCTGTATTCAAGGTGAGAGAGCAGGGCTGCTGCACTCCCAGGTGAGCAGCATTTTAACAATGTATCAGTGAGGGCCAATGGAATCAAGACCAACAGTTGGTGGAGACCAAAATAGAGTGAAAAGAGAGTGAATATTAGAATTTGTAATGTGAATTTGTTAGGTCTGCAGAAACCCAAAATTCCAGGTGAATGCTAATGTTGCAGGAAGTTACCTCACTTGACCCAGATATTTATACGGTTGAAATGATGTGGGACTGGTTACCTTATTATTTAGTTTTTTAACCTGGGTTACAATAACTGTACTGGGAAGTACAAAGACCTTTGATTGTTCTTTGGCTACAGAACATCAGTCTCCTCAACTCCAAGAGGAAGCTGGATGCAGATGTCAGCCAGCTGCAGGGCCAGGTGGAGGATGCAATCCAAGAGGCTCGCTCTGCAGAGGAAAAAGACAAGAAGGCAATCACTGATGTAAATATTATGCACTTGATCTTTTATCATATCTAGAACATACAGCTTTATATGGTGTGATTAATAACTGTAAGAAACAGTGATGCCTGCTTGTCTCTATGGATGCTGTTGTTGTCAGGTCCAGCTTTTATTTGGTATATGTCATGAATTTTAAATCAAACACCAGTTGAACTGGCTGTGTTCTGGTAGGCAGCCGTGATGGCAGAGGAGCTGAAGAAAGAGCAGGACAGCAGCGGTCAGCTGGAGAGGATGAAGAAGAAGCTGGAGGTCTCTGTGAAGGAACTGGAGAAGGCCAATGCTCATCTTGCTAAGCTGAGGAAGGTGCAGCATGAGCTGGAGGAGGCACAGGAGCGGGCAGACGTCACTGAGTCCCAGGTCAACAAGATGAGAGCCAAGAGCAGAGAGTTTGGAAAGGTAACATTTAATACTTTTATAGTTGAGTTTGAAACCAAATTGGCTTCCTGGTTCTAAAATATTGGTTGTTAATCAAAACTAAAACAAAAAATGCATCACATAGGTAAAAAGAAATGTCTATCTATTAAAACAAAGAACACATCAACAACAACACCCTTTCCTGTCTTGTATACAAAGTACCTTTGACATCCTATTCAACAGTCCCTTTCCTTATGATTTCACTCTGTAACACTTTACTTGAAGCAGTGTGCCTAAGAATTCTTCTCCTTTGCTTTTTTCCTTACCTTTTCTTGCCTTTCCTTGGCACCATACCTTCCCTGTCTCAGGCTGCTGAATCTGAGTAGACCTTGCAGCAATGACAAAGAAGACATCATCTCTGCAAGCTCTTAGTACAACTTCAGACTCACCACAGTTGTTTTGCAGATTGTAGCAGAATAAAGTGTGTGAAGCAAAAGCCTTGTCATTATTGTCTTTCATTAGATATACTGTACAGCAAAACATAACCTTGTTTCTGAATATCAACACACATTAATGGATTCTGGTATTTAATCATAGTTCTAGTGTGTATGAGCAGTGCTAATGGGGCAGTCAGAGAAGTCCCTGTAGCAGATAATTAGTTTGGTAGAAGGAGTGTGTGCAGTTTGAGTCTCATTTGAGCGTCTGTTAGTAGTGATCAGGGCAGATGCCAGCAGAATGCCTGCTGACATTAACATTCTGAGTTAAAATAGCACTGTCACTCATCTACATACAATACCAGCTGCTGCTTTGATTTGAAACAAGTATTACATTTCTAGCCCTTCAATTAGTAGTGTTCCTCACTATATCCTTTAACTTATTCCTACATGTTACTCTGGTTATTATCTGTAACGATGTGTGTCTGTCCGTGGACCGATGGTGCAGGAAGGATGGACTGGCTCTGGACACAGTCTTCATCCACAGTGTGTTATGTAACTGCAAGTGTTCACATCTCCTTTGTTTGAGAACCTTTGTTTAACCAGGTTAGCCGATTGAGAACAAATTCTCATTTGTAAAGACGACCGGGACAAGATAGGGCATAAAACGTGCGAGACCACATAAAGTTACATGTTAAATACGTAAAATATAAACATAAAAAATACAGTAAAAAGTCTACAAAAAATATTGATCAAATATAAATACTGAGTGTAGTACAGAATCTGCATACAGTATGTGCAAATGGAATAGGGCAAAAAGCATTGAACAGATATTAAACAAATATGACAGCAGTGCAAGTGAGATTGTGCCAATATGCATTGGAACATAAGAGACAATAAAGTGAGCGTGTGCAATACAGCTTATACATTCTGTTTCTATCCAGCGGGTATTTTTTGTGCTTTCATTGTGTGTTTGACTTCTGTGAACAGTGCATGTCCATGTCTCCATGGTGTAAGACGATAGCTCCACCTTGTGGTTCAGGATGTAAAACAGCAATGTTTAGTGACTGCTTTTTGGTTTATTTCAGGATGTATTCATTCCAGGTCAAAAGAAAGAACATATAGAATCAGTATTAATGAGCTTAGTTACAGCCACATTAATAAACCGTTCCTGATGTGTGTCTGTGGCTGTCATATCGGAAAGCCAAAAATAAACTTGGATGTGTCGTAATACCAAGCAACAGGGCAAAATGAGGAACTCACAAGCTTTTTGCCTTTTTGTTCAAATTCGTGTTCATGTTCAAGTCAACTCTGGCTCAAAGCTGCTTCTTTGAAATGAAATGTTTCAAGTTAAGTTATATGATACCATCAAAAAGTCTTCAGTTGTTAAATACAATCACAAGAGAGGCTTTAAAGATGTCTGATAATTCATTATATTCAATGCTCGCTGCTGCTTTACTACAACCACTCTAATCATCATCATCATCATCAACAGCAGCATCACTGTTGTCCTACTGTAATCCATTTTATATATGCAGTCAAACAAGTCAGAGCCTCTCATAAAAGAGTAAAAACAGATATAATAACAAATAAAACTAAGGATACAGATGAAATCACCAGAATGATGAATTAAGTATCACAATGAATCATGAATTATAAAATGGACAAATGTTTCTGCATTAAATTACCAGGATCATATTAAATGAGTGTGTGAGAAGTAAACAAGAGCTGGAGGAGAGTTAGGTCCCCCTCAATCACAGACCGGATGTCTGCTAAAACCTTTCAAACTAAAACTTAAAAACCACTGTTGCATAAACAGCAAATGCCAAGCAAAATCCAGATGTTTCTACATACATCATTATAAAAAGTTTGTACATAGGCAGGGTTTTGGATGGGAGCTGTCAGTTTTCGTCCTTCCCGATTATTTTACTACTCTAAATGTGGAGCCTACCGCTCAGCACACTGAGGCTGCGTAACTGCGTCAGTGGAAAGAGTTTGGATAAAAACAAACTACGCCTACTCATACCTGCCAACATTTGGTTTTCAAAACCCGGCAGATTTGTGCGGGGGCATAGCGGCGCGACCTGGGGGGGCTAAATAACAGGAGAAACTCGGGAAAAACTGGAGTGTTGGCAGGTATGACTTAACTAAAGGCCCACTTACTCATTTTCCAAGCTTTCAACCGCATTTCCCCGGCAGATTGAGTTTGCCATGGAGATAGCTTACAAGATAGCTTATCACTTGTTTACTAACTTTGAAACACGTTGTGCTTTAATTTTGAAGTCGGATTTGTTCAACTTCCGGTGCTCACGTCTCGCTCTGTGCGGCTTGACACTGTACAGAGTATAGAGTGTATGGACGCTGGTCTGTAGCCTCTTATAGACAGAGCGTGCCGTGCAGTGCCGAGCCGAGCCAAGTCTAGCAGGCTGGAGCAGCGGAGCGGGGGGAGGACACCGAGCAGCACACACATTCAATCTGTCCCCGAGCAGCGGGAGATGTTCAGCGGCACTCAGGTCGCCATGTCGGGGTCGTTCTGTAAAAGTTTGTACCCGTTCAGCGGGGAGCAGCACCGACAGGGACTGAGCTTCCAGGCCGGGGACATTATCAGGGTGGTCCAGGCTCTGCCCGGAGGCTGGTGGGAGGGAGAGAGGGATGGAGTCCGGGGATGGTTCCCCTCCAGCTACGTGCACGTCCTGGAGGTAAGAACAGAGTCCGACTTCGTCTTCTTATTTGAACTTAACACAAGTCTCAATGGATCTGTCTGTCAGTCAGACTTTGACTTTTTATCACTTTTTTATTTTCTATTCTCTCTCTCTCTCTCTTTCTCTCTCTCTCTCTTTCTCTGTCTCACACACACACACACACACACACACACTCTTGAGGATAAAGACAGCATTGACAGTATTAATAAATGGTTTTCCCGTGCTGTGCTCATCACATTAACTGGAACCTTGACTGGCTGCACACTTCCTCATTCCACACATTCCTCAGTGAAATCCTCAGGTCACCCCCCCCCTCTCTCTCTCTCTCTCTCTCTCTCTCTCTCTCTCTCTCATTGTCAGCCCCTCCCTCCTGCCCTCTCTCAGAGACTTCAGACTCTGCTGTTGCAACTTAGAAAAGATCTCCCACTTTTATTTATTTATTTTATTTATTATTTTTTACTTGTGTGACTCTGTGATTAAACTGATTAAGTTTGTGGTTGAGTGGGTGACCCCCCCATAGGTATTAGCCAAAATATAATCGTTGGATATTTGTAACTTCCATTATTGTGCTTAAAACCCAGCACTGGTCAGCTTAGATTAGCTCAAATAGCAGAAAGTTAATCAATAACCATTTTCATAATTCATTTTCAAACCAAACATTTGCTGGCTCCATCTTGTCATTTGTGAGAATGTGCAGCTTTTCTCTGATTTAATTAAGCTGGGAATTAAATATCATTTAACATTTAAAGAAGAGGTCAAGCCATTGGCCAGTGTTAGAAGGATATTGACGGGTATGTGGGCCAATAATAAGACATTGCTGTACAAATATGTTTTGGGTCATTTTTATTTTTCCAGTGAAGAATGTTCCGCTCAGTAAGTCTTAAATCTTACACAAACAAACTTGAAGAAAAAGAAAGAATCGATATTGATGTCACCGTCAAAATCCATTATCACTTGGACTGGTGCTCTGGTGTTTGTTGCAGCCTTGAAAAGATGAACTCAGACTGCGACCTAGCTTTATAGAACTGATGCCCAGCTAGATAAAGGCTCAGCCTTTAAGCTAGGATGAATGAAGCAACAACAACAACATGCTAATCTGATGTTGGCGGACTTATCTCAGGTAGATTCTTCTCTGTTTTCCGGGGAGAAAGTGTTCTCTGCAAATGGTGCAGTTTCACCTCCTCCACATCTGAACTGGTCTGAGGAAGAATTCAGTCCTGGACCGACTGTCCCGTCAGTGAGCCGTTTTCCACTCTTTGTGCTAAGCTAAGCTGATTGGCTGCTGGCTGGAGCCTTAGATTTAACTGACAAATATTGGCCGATACTTGATTTTTATGGCAAGATATTGATACTTTAGAAAATCTAAAGCAATCAACCAACCAACATTCATTCACTTAACATAAAATAACATTTTGTGATAAAAATGTTTAAACTTTATTCCCAAAGATGCTGCAGAAATATATATTATTCCATATAATAATGCATGTACCAAAACTCTTTTAAATGTGACTGAAAATACTAGTTTGAGAAAATAATCTTAACTCAAGGTCCTCTTTACTGGCTTTGTTTGACTATGTCCTAATAAGCAAAGTGAAAGCTCCGGAAATAGCTAGTAAGACTTGGTTAAGATTATTTCCTCAAACTACTTTCTTACACTTGAATTCATGAAATGATGAAAAATAGATCCAAGGCACTCTTCTTGTGAACATTATTATAAAAAGCCTTTATTTAGATGGCTATTTCATATCGAAATCTTACATTAAGTAGAGCTGGGTGTATTGGCACAAAGCCGCCTTCTTCAGGGTTATGGTTTTAGGCTTACAAAAATTACTGTTATTTGTGTTGATAATATCTGGGCTTCAGCATCAGTGTAACGTTCAACTTCCAGGATTGCTCCGGTGTCATCGGAAATCCCGCCATATGTCCCTCTTTTTCGGCCTGATGTCCGTCCCCTTCCTCTTTTTTTGTGTTGGCGTTCTAAACTCCGGTGGATTTCTGAGGACTGTGGTTAACTGCTCCTCAGATCTCTGCAGGGTAAATCCAGACAGCTAGCTAGACTATCTGTCCAATCTGAGTTTTCTGTTGCATGACTAAAACGTACACACTTTTCACCAAAACAAGTTTCCTTCCCAAGGCTGTTTTGCAGAAGCACCGTGGCACCGTCCGGTGCCAGAGCACGTTTTTTTTTCCCATCCCAGAATGCTGTGTGGACAAGCCAGACCCTCCTCCAAAGCGCTGTGGAGGAAGGTCTGGCAAAGCGAGACTAGTGTAACGTCTGCAGAGCGTGCTCCAGCGCTGCGCCTCCACTATAATCAGGGAAACTGGCTACAGCTTGCATGAGAGCAGCACGTAATTGGCGCGTATGCACGGCAGAGATCCGCTTTACAAGCAGTAAAACTGGACAGTGTGTGCGGCCCTTTCACACAGAAATGGATCATAAAGTGTCTATATTTCTTTTAAATAAAACTTATACACAGGAAATGACTTAATGACTATTAGTGAGCGTGTTGGCAGTTTGGTTTGTAGAGTTTCTATTTGTATTACTGTTTCCTGTCACCTGCGTCCTCTGATAACAGCTGACAATAGCAGCGCTGTGCTGGCTTCAAAAACTAAAGAAACAACAACAATCCCAAAGGAAAAGCTGACCGCCTCGCCCGTGACCCTAACCCTGGCAGGTGTACCCAGGTAGAAGATACTTTCCGTGGCACATCCGCTCCACGAACGGTCCATACACGTTATACGTGCAATGTAGCCAAAGCAATACAGTAGTTAATCTGGAACAAAGAGATTTATCAACTACATTAGGTAAGCTGAACTCCACATAATGAAACTGGAGGTTTCCCCCAGTTTTCCTCCAATGTGTCATCTGTATGCATGGTGATGAAATGACTGATGGTGACACCCAAACACTTCTCTATTTTATCATTCTGGAACTTTATTGAAACACAGAGGAGCTCTGTAAGGAAATAACTGCCACTGCTAAATGACCAGAAACTGAGGCTGATGTGTGTTATCACCCAGACAGGTATTGCTGCTAACCCTTTATTTGAAGTGGTGTGCATAGATTGCCACTGGTCATGCACATGACGGAATGTTTATGAATGTTTATGAATGTTTATGATAATTTCAGTCCTAGGCCTGTTTAAAAAATCGCTCACTCTGGCTCTTTTTTTGTGGACATTTCACACACTGATCCTGCCCTCCAACTATATAGAAACAAGGCGGACAAAATATAACTTACCTTGGCTGCTTGTTAGCTACTTGTTAGCCAAACCATAGCAAAGTGCAGACCTAGCTGTGTTTCATAGAAACGCGCAGCAGTGATGGGCGATGTTGACAGGCTTTCTCTGTGACTGAAAAAGAGCAGTGTTGTTGGCTAAAGGGCTCTGGGTTGGGACTGTAAGAGCAAACGTTAGGTTATACTGTATGTACCTTCACTCTTTCAATTAGGCTACTGTGAGTGCAGAGCAGTGTTGGCTAAAGATCACAATGGGAAAAAAATCTCACTCCCTTTGTGGTAGGACACAATTGCTCATAGTATATCTGGAGGAAAAGAAACATGCGTTCCGTTTGCCATAGTACGCTCGCTCGCTGTATGCCAGGAAGAGGTGTTATGCTCACCCCTTGTGCCACTGGGATTTGTATTCGGGATCGAGTGAAACTGGTTTTTCAGGGCCGCTACCAATACTGATTATTAGTAGTTAATGAAACCGATAACAGATATTTGGAACCGAAATCTTTAAGTCTAAATTAAGATTTTAGAATGTTAAAAACACCAACACCAAACTTTGTTTAAATTCAATTATTAAATGAATTAGAAACTTTGAACATAACACCCAGTAAAAGACAGTCAGATAGTGTTGTGGGGGGGACATTAAGTCAGACTCAGTGGTGAGTGAAACCGAAGCAGAGGGACGGACTCAGAGCTGTAGCCAAGCCGAAGTAGAACACTTTTTAATAATACATTTTACCAGTTATTAGGCAAATAAAACGCTGCCACACATAATCTGCAAAATGACAACAACAAAAAAGGCCCAATAATCGGTCTATCCCTAGTTTGTATAGCTGGCCCAGTGGAGCTTGTAGTATTGTGTCTTTGTTTTACAACCCTCACTTAATTTACTATATAACTTTAATGGGGCATAAAGTAATACACAATACATTCTTCATCTAGCAAACTTAAAGGTCAATTCTTAGCAATACTACTTCTTTGCTGAGTTCCATAGATTTAGTTTTATTTAATCTGGATTATCTAATGATGGATAATGTTAATGATAACTGTCATTACTGGGCCCTTTCTTTGTGACAGCACAATGACGCTCTGACACTTATGTATAAGTATATGATGCTTTCCTGACCTGGTCTGTGTGATAGCCTAGCTCAGACGGCACAGGTGGCAGGTTCATTCAAATGACACGGCACTAAGAGAGCTGAAAGAGTGTTGACTTGGTAAGTCCACTTCACTATTCGTATATTCATTTTAAACACCTGTACCATTAACCTTTCTCACCTTTTTATTTCTGATGAAAGGGCTGGGAAAAGGCTTCCATTAAAGCTGAAATGATTTATCGATCAGACGATTGGAAAACAAGCACTCTGTCTATGTCAGGTTGGGATATGGTAATGAGCATTTTTCTTTATTTTTTTGAAAAAGAAGGATTTACTGATAATAAAAACACCAGTTGCAGACCTGGTTACCATACAAACAGATACTGTAGAGCTTCTCATAAGACTTTGCGTCAGCTGCTGGTGCCATGTTGGTGGCCCATAGTAAAACCAGTGGAATTCATTGGTGACTCGCACTGCGTTATAGCCTTCAAAGACCTGTCGGAGGCAGTTACACACTCTGGTTATTCTAAGGCTGAAAATGACATTTCCATAACAAATCAGGACTCCTCCACAAGTAGCGGTACAGCTGGGCCTGCCAGGGGCCATCTGGAGGGGCCCTCCCCCTGACGCCTTCATGTGGAAGACTCATGTTATATATTTCTGTTTGAGGAAGCTGGCGAAGTTCGAGGTTGACAGGTCCCTGATGACTTTGTTTTATAGATCTTTCATTGAGTCGTTTTTTACCTTTTTCTTTTATCTGCTGGTATGCATTCTCAATCTAAAACAAAAAAATGCATTGACAAAGATAATCAAGGTCTGTAGCAGTAGCACGGGTACTCAACAGAAAGTCTCTGATTTGTATAGCAAACAGTTGTTAAAGAAAGCAGAATCAATTCTGTCTGACAGCACCCACCCCCTGCACCTAGCGTTTCAGACCCTGCCTTCTGGTTCCCTCTTCAAATACCGCTAGTCAAAACCAACAGATCCAAACACTCATTCATACCCTCAGCCATCTCACTGCTAAACTCAAATAGGATCAGGTAATATCAGCTTGACCACAACCACGCATGATAAATATGTTGTTTTTTTGTTTTCACATTTTTGCTATTTATTGTGTACTTGTCACTGCTGTGAAACCAATTGCCCCTTTGGGGACACATAAAGTTCAACTTGACTTGATGTTGAGAGCAGGTTGCCACGCACTATACAGTAACGTGTGACTTTGAAGAGGTCAGTAATTTGAAGTCAATTCCTCTCATTTTAATGTTAGGCACATATTATTATTATTATTATTATTATTATTATTATTATCATGTATTGTTTCTCTTGGGTGTGAATTGCCATGTGCCATAATGTCTCTATGTAGCCAAGGGAACCACTGTAAGCAACTAGCTGTACATAAGGAGAACCTAATGCTGTCAGCTGTGTTTCTGATGAAACTGTAGAGCTGAGAGCTTTGGATGGTGATTTAGCCTGGCGTAACTTCTGTAATGGAATGGCTGGGGTCATAGCACACAGCCAGGTGCTTCCCCTGCACACCAGCCCTACTGTGCTGACGTCACACCAAAACAGTCATTTCTCCTTCTTGACTTAGAAAGTACGTGTGCATACTAGAGCTGTGAAATATCAGCTGAATAACTGGGAAGCACCTCTGGTAAGCCCAATGTGTTAGTTTCGACACTGAAGAATAGGTTTGAGGTTTTCACACATCCAGCAGCCAAGCTGTCATAGAGGGCTGTTGGAAACATCAGCTCAGTAGATGTAATGCCCCAGTACATAGCAACAGGCAAAGGAAAGGAGAAATGCTTTAAAAAGACTGGCGGTATGTGGCAGCAAGGAACCTTTAAAGTCAGTATGATGAATATAATAAGGGACATTTGTTACCAAATAATTCAGGTTATGGAGGCAGAGAGAACTATTTGAAACCTTAATCTCTTTGGTCGTAGTCTACACCAGTGTAGCTATTTTGAGTTATAGCTTGAAAAACATTAGCTCAGTTTAAGAGTAATAACAGTTATTTTCAACTTGGGT